>NC_042620.1:17141449-17311261 GCF_901001135.1 Rhinatrema bivittatum
CATTCCCGCTTACCATCTTCCTTTCAGTTTAGTTGTCTTTCGCTCTATCTTCCCTTCTCTTTCTGCTCTCTCCATCGGGGGAGACTACATAAAGTTGGAAAACCAAGCCCGGCTTTTAACCACCACGAGTCTACTTGTATCCTCCCAGGATGTCACAGTTATTTCATACGGTGAGAATTAGAGAGCCATACGAATTGCAAACCCCTGCCACATCCCAGCAATCATATGGTCTGTGCATTGTTAACTTTTGTGGATTGCTCACCTCATTTCTTTTTTTTTTGGTTTGTTTTATTATTTCCAGAGTCACTGCTAGCTCGTTCAACAGGGAAAATTCCTGGGCACCGGATCCCCTGGATGTCTAAAAGCTGATCCCTGGCACCTGCCGCTAGTGCTGCTGCCGTGCTGGCCCAGGACCTGAAGTCCTGCTGCTGCTGGGGTAGGCCCGGGCTCAGGAGGAGCCACTGCCCCTAAGGCGGCCCCTGGGCCAAGAGGAACTGCTGGCACTGTGGTGGGCTCAGGGCCCGGAAGATCCACTTGGGCAGGGCCATGCTCTGCTGGAACTGCTGCTATGGCAGGCTGAGGCCTGAAAAGAAGGAACTGCTGCCACTGTGGCTGCCTAGGGCCAGGAGGGGCCAGTGCCATTGTGGCGGGCCCCAGGGCGGGAGGAGCCATTGTCAAGGCGCAGCTGAGCTGCCACTGTGACAGGCCTTGGACTAGGAGAAGCCACTGGCACTTTGTTAGGCCCAGGGCCAGGAGAAACTGCCATGGCAGACCCAGGCCCAGAAAGAGCCACTTCAGCAGGCCCAAACCTGAAAAACGCAGTTGGAGTGAGATCAGAGACAAAAAAAATGTTAACAAACCAAAAAAAAAACCCCACCCAAAGAGAAAATGCAAAAAAATGACCTCTTCCCCAGGTAAAGAAAAGAAAAAAGAAGTTACAAATAATTATTTTTACTTTGGCTCCTAAAAATTTCAGCTGGCAACTGGGTTTATTAAATATATTTCTACCTCTACCTTTTTATATCAAAATGAAAAAGCCATATTGAGACAACTTTCAGTGCCTTAAAAGGGTAAGCCATGTTGGTACTGAGCAAACTGTGGTGGTTGCCACAGTTAAATGCACTCCAAATGGAAGGCCAAACCTGCCTGTTTGCGTGTACGGTTGCACTCTAACACCGTAAGCCCAAAGTGAAAGCCACTTGCATTTATCGGTGTTGTAAGAGAATCTGCTAGGGATGGGCCAGTTGGCTGCAGCTTAGTTAAAGCCACATCACTTGTCCCTCGGGCCCCAGCAGACCCGACCTGCCAAACGTTAGCAGTTGGGTAGAAATCCAGGTCGGAAACAGAACTGACTCGATTCCTCGTCCATTTGTGCTGTGCTGCGAGATGAGAAGCTGAGATCTTTGGCCTTTTTGCTCAGGAGACATCACACAAGTTCAAGCAATATCAGTATCTGTCATAATCTTTGTAAATGTTTCTAACATACAACACTCGACTTTCCAGCCCCAAAGATTCATTATGACTCAGAACAAGTTGGTTTAGATCCCAGAGGAGAATGGTTCAGAGAGGAGGGAGATGTGATTTAATCCAAGTGCGTGTCAGGTTCTCCAGCCGCGCCAGTACTCGCAGCCAGGAGGAGGTGGGAGAAGAGGTCTGGCGTGCAGGGGTTGGGGGGTGAGAGCTGGGGCTGGAACTGTGAGCTGAAGCTGGAACCTCAAACGGGAGCTGGAACTGGAGGCTGAAGTGTGAGCAACAACCAGGAAGAGAGCTTTGCCACTGTTGGAGAGAGTTCCCATCTCACTAGAGCGCTTAGGTAGCCTTCTGGGTGCTGGGAACAACTTTCAAGTGACCAGCAACCCCTTTTAATCTGGCTTTGGCTAATCCGGTTTACCAAGGGTAGCGGTCGCCATCTTCTTTCTTGGCCATCAATGGCCCACTACACTTCTGCTTGCTTGCAGCTTGCTGGTTAGCTTTGTTACTAACCAGCTATCAGCAGTTTGAATCCCACCAGTGCCTTCCCCTTCCAGTAATAGGCTTCCCCAGCCCTAGATGTTGCACTAATTTTCACAGAGCCATAGCCAGGCCATTTGGCACCTATGGCCAAGTGAAAAGGTGTGCGCTCCCCATGAAGACAGCATAAACCATCATGACCCAGCAGTTTCCTCCTGCTCCTTTGGGTTTCCAGCTCAATTGGACCCAGGGTTGGAGATCCTGGTATCATGAGCTTTATTTATAAGTACAAATGCACAGCCCATGCTGGCTACAAAATTACATACATATTAAAACTCATAACTATCAAAAGATTCGCAAACAAAAATATGTTTACATCCGTGCATCGAATATTATTCACCATATTTAAATGAGTTGGGTTTCTAATGTTGGAATAACGAGCATGGAAAATAATTATGGATTCAGTATTTTCAGACGTATCCAGTGTAGTGGGAAACTGCCCAAGACGTTTCCCTTTGGCCAGCCAGAACCGTGGGTCTTTCTGCACCCACAGATCTTGCACCTGCTATCATAAAACACATGCAAGGATTTCACAATTAAATGGGCTTGCTGGTCCCGCCCTCATTTTATGAAGACCTTCCACCTTTTTGTCACCCTTCTCTGGACCGCCTCCAAAGAACATTCAAAGTTCAGTCTTCTGAGGCAAAAATATCCCTTACAACATGCATATTAGATTTACACTCTCTGCCGTGGTGCCAACCCTGAAAAAAAATACTTTTGGAACCCATATGTTATTAAGCCTATCATAATGCGTGTTGGGTATGAGTATGGTCTTCAGACAGCTATGAGTAAATTGAATTACTATACAGTAAATTTACTATACCAAAATGGCACTAACTGCCAACACCCAAAAAGTAACAACCCTACCTGTGAAGAACATTGCAAAATATTATACCAGGTCCTAGAACACTAGTACACCTTCTATTAGGAAATCAGAACAAGCCAAGCTACTATAGAACCCTACACAAACAGCAAGGGAGAAGAATCCCTCACCTCAGTCATACATGCAGACCACAGAGACTCTCAAATACAAAATAAAGAGACCATAAATATATAAATAGCAACATGCAGACAAAAACTGAACTGGAAACCACAACAAACCAGACTCTGTATGCAGTGCAACAATGGAAAAACAGAAAAATCATCATTTATCATAAAACAAAAAATAAAATCAAGAAATATAAAACATCAATCAGAATAGTTAAAAAACATACTAAAAGGATAAATATTTCAAAACAGCCGAGGACTAGAACATCCAATAATTAAAAACTCCTAAAACTTTTCCCAAGTCAGTAAAATATTTCAAAACAGCAGACATATCAAATAACACCCAATAATTAAAAAATGTAAGGATTAAAAATAAATCCTCTGTTTTCCATACCTAGGAACTTTATTTCCAGATTCCCTGATATTGTCTTGGATTAACAGGGGGAAAGTAGGGGGCTGTTGCACCCAAACTTTCTCTTCTCTGTCTCCCATGCTTAATCCCATGCACAAACACACAAATCTTTGCTATGCTCAGTCTAATGCGTATGCATGCACGCATACTCTTTGCCGCACTTAATCTCACGCACGCATGTACACAGACGCGTGAGCATTCGCCCTCTGACACATCAATCTCATGCACATACACACAACATGTATGCGCTCGATCTCTGCCTTGCCAAATCTCATGCAGGCACACGCACTCCTTGTACGCCGTGCACTCACGCGCGCACACAGGCACGTACGCTCTCTGCCGTGCTCAATCGCACGTGCACACAGACCTCTCATTCTTGTTTCCTCCCTCTGGAAGCACGGGAGCAGCAGCAGCAGCAGCCTCCAGTCCCAGGGCCCAGCAGACTCCCCTCCTAGCCTCACGTCGACGCTGCTCCTGCTCCTGACGGAAGATTGATCTTCTGGTTGGTGGGCCGTGTTGCTCCTTCTGCTGCCGAGTGGCACGTGACTGACTGCAGAGGGAGGCATGGCCTGTGCAGGCCACTTTGGCTGAGCAGCAGCGTTTGCATTTTTGTTCCAAAGCAATTTCCCAGCTCCCTCTTCAAGAAGAATGTTGAGGGGGAAGGAGGGACACCATGAGCCGGCAGAGCAGTTCATCTTCTCCCGGCTGTGGCAGAGCTCTGGAGGAGCAAGGTTTCATTGGGAGAAGGGGAGGGCATCTGGTAAGCCACATCGTGAGTGGCGCTCCTTGGTGGCTGGCACCTATGGCCATGTCCGAATCGGCCGTAGGCTAGCTCTGAATGTTCCTTTGTCGCTGCGAGTTTAAGCGGTGTTATCCCAGGGTCAGAGGGCATGCAGCCTTAGGCCTGGTTGTGCCGACTGGCGATACCCCATGTGCATAACTGGGGCGCGCGCGGGGACGTCGAGGGACCCACACAGGTTGGGCCCCCTTGCTTGGTGAGCGGCCCCTGGTTGCTGTCCTGTCGGTGATCTCGATGGCCTCCGCCCCCGTGCCGGAGGTTGCATTAAGGGTGGGGTTGCTTAGGAAGGGCTGGCATTCCCCAGCGGGAGTCGCCTTAGGTTTAACCAATTTCCTGCGCCCACGTGAAGGCGGGGGCGGTTGAGAGACCCTTTCCAACAGGAAGGTGTAGGGGGAGGGAGGGAGGCGCTGGTGGTGTGGGGAGAAGAGACTGGAATGGGCCCTTTCTCAGGCGCCTGGAGGGGAAGCGTTCAAGAGAGTGAATTCCCAAAAACCGTTGCAGAGCAAGTGTTACGTCCCGAAGGTCCAGGGAAGAGGTATTGCTTTGGACAGAGAGTGAGAGAGAGAGAGACTGGACGATTGTCCTTGGAAGGAGAAAGCAAAACTGCCCAGCTCAGGATGCCCTGCAGCGTTGCTGACGGGCAAAGGAATCAGCAGAGACTCGGCTCAGTTTGTGACCTGGAAGAGAAGTTTTACTGATAGACGAAGAAGGAGGAGGAGGAGGAGAGCCTCATGCAAACACGGGCATCTGGGGAGAGCCAAGAACGGAAGGTCCCTGCCCCGGAGAGCTCGCCTGCCCAGGGTATGAGGCTGAGAGATTTTTTTTTCTTCTGCTTTGGGCTTTATTTGCAGAACGGTTTTGGTGCACTTGGGACTTCGGTGGGCTCTCTGGCTTTTGCTTGCTGCCCTCGGAGTACAATACAGGGCTTTACATTTTTGGAGCAACGGCCTTTGTGTGCGGTGTGGTTTGGGGGTGACTGGACTGGTGGGCAGAAGAGCCCCGGAGGAGACAGAAAAAGGGATTCCCGCTCCCCAGGGAGAATTAGGGAAAAGTGGCCAGTGGGGAACAGTTGAAATGTGCCCCATACTGAGAACTAGTTGGCACTGATGAGATCGATAGAGGAACAGCGCAGAGCTCTGCAGGCCTTGCCGGAAGCTGCCCGTGTGGCCCGGTGGAAGAGGGGGGTCCACAGCGGTGTTTCAGCGGCTGGGCCGACCAGGATAAATGCAGCTTTACCTGAATCCCAAACCCGTTAACCAGCAGAGGATTGTGTTTGCCCTGTTAGCCCACAGGGAAACGGGGAATTAAGAACAAGCCGTAGGTGAGGACCTTTTCTTGGGCCGGCTTCGTCTCTTTCAGGCCGATACAGTAAAGTCCGCGGGAGAGCGGGCGATTCAGTATTTAAATTAGGCCCGGTGGTAAAAAGGGCAAAAGGAGCGGCGGCTGTCAGCGGGTTTGACAGCCGACGCTCAATTTTGCCGGCGTCGGTTCTCGAGCCCGCTGACAGCCACGGGCTCGGAAACCGGACGCCGGCAAAATTGAGCCGACAGCCGCCGGCCGACTTCAATTTTTTTTTTCTTTTTTTTACTTTTGGAAAGTTTCGGGACCTCCGACTTAATATCGCCCTGATATTAAGTCGGAGGGTGCACAGAAAAGCAGTTTTTACTGCTTTTCTGTGCACTTTCCCGGTGCCCGAAGAAATTAGCGCCTACCTTTGGGTAGGCGCTAATTTCTGAAAGCAAAATGTGCGGCTTGGCTGCACATTTTGCTTTGTGAATCGCGCGGGAATAACTAATAGGGCCCTCAACATGCATTTGCATGTTGCGGGCGCTATTAGGTTCGGCGGGTTGGACGCGCGTTTTCGGCCCCTTACTGAATAAGGGGTAAGGGAAAATGCGCGTCCAGTGGCGGGTTAAGAGCGCGCTGTACTGTATCGGCCTGTATGTGACGAGCTTTCCAGAGTTATCCTGGCCTCATCAGCCCGGGGAAGAAACGACGCAGTTACAGTGGGACGGATGCAATAGCACAGCCTGCCTGTGCCAGCACAGCTCAGAAAAGGGAGGGGGCGGTGCATGGCAGAGGTGAGGAGACAGTAAAACTTTGAAGTTGAAGGGGCCGATATCGTTTCAGGCAAACTCTTTGATCATCCTGATTTCAAATGTTTTCCATCCTTGTGTACTAAACTTCCCGTTAAGCATCTTAATTATGAGGTCATTAAGGGTTAATGAGAACCATCCATCCCCCCCCTGCCCACAAAAATCCATAAAATCCTGCAGAGAGGGGCGAGGGTGAGTCGATGCCAGGACAAGTCTTGCACAAGCGGCAACCCCTGGGTGCTTTGCAGTGCAATCATTGGAAAACTTGCAGCCACCTCAGGGCTACGGGGCCACATGGAAGGGAAGAGCGGGGGTTTCAAGGGGGTGGGGGCTACACAGACCTTCGCATGCCGTAGCTTCCTGGAATCCTGCCCCCCCATTACCAACAATGACACAATACAACGTCCATAAGGCTCTTTACCGAGTGGTTAAAAAGGGCCACAGCTTCACAAGCACGAACCGAAGCTCAACACTACAGAAATACTCTGCGCAAACGTCACGTTCACTTTTTATAAGAGACTGGCCCGCACCCCCACCGGCAAAGACTTCGTGCTGTTACCCCCCCCCCCACCCCAGTGAGGCGGCAGCCCCCCAACCTTGCGCTCCGTGAATGCCACCGTGGCCACTGCCGCTCCGTGCCGCCGTCTTGCCAACCAACCGCCTGGCCGTCCTTGTAGGCCACGCCTACTTATTTAGGCCGAACCTCCATTTGGGCCACCCCAGACCGGCCACCGTCTCGGTCTACGCCATCCATTGCATACGTCCATCACCCTCTACTTATTGACAGGCTGACCGATAGCGCCCCCGTATCATGCGCTACCCCCCCCCCCCCCCCCAAAGCTTCCCTCTACGCGTAATCTTTGGCGTCTGGACCCTCCCACGAACACCAAAGCATCCCCCTATGCGCAGGCGAGAGCCCTGCCGCTGTCCCGCCCACATCCCGTGCCCTGCGGTGCCGTGGGGTGGAGGGTTTACCTCCTGGTGCACTCCCTGCCTCAGCCCGTAGCGCTCCTGAGCCCTCGCTGCCGCACGCCTGCCCGGAGATGAGGCCCCGGCCCTATCAGATAATCCCTGCCGAGCTTTGGCCTCGTTCTCTGGCTCAGCATCTCTCCCTCTCTCTCTCTCTTTCCCCTCTTCATCCTCTGCTTTTCTCTCGCTTCCTTCTTTTGTTTTCCGTCTCCCTTCCTCCTTTCCTGTTTCGCTTCCCTCCCTCGGCCGCAGGTCCTTTAATATCATCTCGTCCTTCTTTTTCTGAGCCCTTCTCCTGCTTTTCCTTCTTGCCTCCTCTTCCTCCCTGTTCTCCTTTCACCGTGCCTTCTCCCCTCTCTCCTGCACTCTCACCCTGGATTCCTTCCTCCCCTATCCCCCAACCCAGGGTCCGCTCCTTCTCCATTTCCTGCTCTTTTCTCTTTCTTCTCTCCCACCTGGACCCCTGTATCATCCACCTTTTCTCTCCACCTTACTATCCCTTCTCCTTCTCCCATCTAACTCTCCTCACTTTCTCCTGCTTTCCATTCCCCACACACTATTGCTCTTTCATTTCATTCTCCTTGCCCCAACTCTTTCTGTCCCATCTGTTCCCTCAGTCATGCACTCTTCTCTTACTTCCCTTCTTTCTTCCCACCCTTACTCTCCCCTGTTGCCCCTCTCCCTCTCACACACACACACTCTCTCTCTCTTGCTTTCTCTTCTCACTATCACCGTACCCACACACTTGCTCTCCCCTCTCTATGCCTTCCCCCCCTCCCCACACACATAGCCACACTCTTCCTCCCCTCCTTAACCACCACTCCCTTTCAACCCTCCACCCCCATTCCTAGGGGAATTGGAGAAAGGTTTCCCCACCTCTCGCTGCTGACTGGTTGTGGCCAGTAGAATGAGCCAGTTAAAGGCAGGAGGTGTGGAATTAGCACTCGCAGCAAGCTGAGAGCTTACTTGTGGCTCCTATTGCCCACCCTGGTCTCAATCTTCTCCTAGGAGAGAGGCCGCTAGGTTGGGAAGGCAGGCAATGCTTAGCACCCCCGAGACCTGGTCTCCAAACCTGGAGAGCTCCCAGGTACGCTGAGTGAAAGCCAGAATATTTCCCTATGTGCACTGCTGACAGACCTCTGCTGCTCCTGTCTGCCAGCCTGGATTTTGGGAAGGCTTGCCCTCCAGAAGCCTCCATACCAGGTGCCTATGACCATAGGGGTTTGTGTGTATATAAATGCTTACAAGCTTAAAGACCATCCAAGATTTAGGAGCACCTACTTGTAAATTGAAAACAAAACATCTTTGCAAAATCGGTTAATTTGTTATGAGAAATGGAGTTTCCAGCTCCCTTGAGTGACCCGCGAACATTTTTTGATAAAATTCATAGTGTCAGTGTCTTCCATAAACCAGGACCAATTCTAGTGCAATCATCTGAAATCTGTGCATGAACTGAAGAGATCTTTCGGTCGTATGCTGATTGTATTAATGCTGAACCCCTGAAATTGCACCTAACAAAGGTTTAGCTTTGGGATCTGTTAGCCTGAGGCGCAGTTCTGACCCTACACACCCGCGGCTGAAACCCATGAGTGGTTGCACTGAAGAAGTTAAGAACATAAGAAATTGCCATGCTGGGTCAGACCATGGGTCCATCAAGCCCAGCATCCTGTTTCCAACAGAGGCCAATCCAGGCCATAAGAACCTGGCAATTATCCAAACACTAAGAAAATCCCATGCTACTGATGCAATTAATAGCAGTGGCTATTCCCTAAGTAAACTTGATTAATAGCCGTTAATGGACTTCTCCTCCAAGAACTTATCCAAACCTTTTTTGAACCCAGCTACACTAACTGCACTAACCACATCCTCTGGCAATAAATTCCAGAGCTTTATTGTGCGTTGAGTGAAAAAGAATTTTCTCCGATTAGTCTTAAATGTGCTACTTGCTAACTTCTATTATTCGAAAGTGTAAATAACCGATTCACATCTACTCATTCAAGACCTCTCATGATCTTAAAGACCTCTATCATATCCCCCCTCAGCCGTCTCTTCTCCAAGCTGAACAGCCCTAACCTCTTCAGCCTTTCCTCATAGGGGAGCTGTTCCATCCCCTTTATCATTTTGTTTGCCCTTCTCTGTACCATCTCCATCGCAACTATATCTTTTTTGAGATGCGGCGACCAGAATTGTACACAGTATTCAAGGTGCGGTCTCACCATGGAGCGATACAGAGGCATTATGACATTTTCCGTTCTATTAACCATTCCCTTCCTAATAATTCCTAACATTCTATTTGCTTTTTTGACTGCTGCAGCACAAGGAGCTGACGATTTTAAAGTATTATCCACTATGATGCCTAGATCTTTTTCCTGGGTGGTAACTCCTAATATGGAACCTAACATCATGTAACTACAGCAAGGGTTATTTTTCCCTATATGCAACACCTTACACTTGTCCACATTAAATTTCATCTGCCATTTGGATGCCTAATCTTCCAGTCTTGCAAGGTCCTCCTGTAATGTAGCACAATCCGCTTGTGATTTAACTACTCTGAATAATTTTGTATCATCCGCAAATTTGATAACCTCACTCGTCGTTTTCCTTTCCAGATCATTTATCAACCTAATAAATGAAGGTTGACCGACGTGCCACAAATGCGCAGTAGAGAGCACATGTGCGGGCGAGCACGTCGGTCTTAGGCAGCGTAAAGAAAAAAAAACATGGCAGCGGGCGGCGGTAGCGGCGGTGGCGGTGGTAGCGGGCGGTGGCGGTGGCAGCGGGCGGTGGCGGTAGCGGCCAGTAGCGAGGGAGGGAGGAGAGAGAGGGAGGGACGGACTGAGTGAGAGGGAGGGAGTGGTAGGGACGGAGAGAGGGAGTGGGAGGGAGGGATTGAGGGGGAGGGAGGGAGGGATTGAGTGAGGGGGAGGGACTGGGAGGGAGGGACTGAGTGAGGGGCAGGGACTGGGAGGGACTGAGTGAGAGAGAGAGAGGGAGGGAGGGACTGAGTGAGAGGGAGGGAGGAGTGGGTGAGTGTGTGGGAGGGAGGTAGGGGGTGGGGAAGAGTGAGGGGAGAGGGAGAATGAGGGAGAGGTGAGAGACAGGGATGTGAGTAAGTGGAAGGGGGAGAGGGAGAATGTGGGAGAGGTGAGAGACAGGGATGTGAGTAAGTGGAAGGGGAGAGGGAGAATGAGGGAGAGGTGAGAGACAGGGATGTGAGTAAGTGGAAGGGTAAGAAGTTGTGGAGCAGAGAAAAAGGGAGTGGAGGAGGGCTGAGGGGGAGGGGATGGGATTGAGAGAGGGTGGGGAGTGACTGAGGGAAGGGGAGAGAGGTGGGAGTGACTAAGGGGAGGGAGGTGAGAGTGAGGGGAAGAAGGCAGTGGGAGACAGAGGGTGAGTAAGACTGAGTGGAGGAAAGGGGAGGAGTGAACGAGGGGAAGGGGGAGAGAGGGAGAAAAAGTGTAGAAGGGTGCTGTGTTAGAAAATGGACTGAAAACAAAATGTAATGTAGCCCGTTTTAATGGGCTTAACGGCTTATATATATATATATTGAAAAGCACCGGTCCAAGTATAGATCCCTGAGGCACTCCACTGTTTACCCTTTTCCACTGAGAAAATTGACCATTTAATCCAGGGGTTTCCTGAAGTCAGATGGACGAGAACCCTGGGAGCAGGAGCAGATCTGTGCAACACAGCAGATGCACTCACACTCTCCCTACGTACACTGTATATTTTTAAATAATTTTGTTAGTGGATTTACTTTTATTAAGAAATCTGTTTGTCTTGCCATTTTCCTTGTTTATTAGCTGCCAGTTTTGGGACAGGTGCTGTCTTGAGTAGGCGGGGCTCTTCCTTGGGTTGAGTGTGGTGGGTCTTTGATTGCTTTTATCTTATAGATTGTATTAGTACTACAGGAAACCTCTTTGAACATTTCCTGTGAGGAACATTTGAAAACAGCTCTAAAGAAGTACCTACAAAATACAATCAAATGGGCAGAAAAATGAGCCTTCGCTAGGGAAAGCTTGCAGAATGGATGAGGCTGCAAGGGTGGGTGACAGAATAGAAGGACGACCTCATCTGGATCCTGGCTGTTCATTTTTAACTAATTCTGACACGTTCCGCCTTGCACAGACTGGAGATATTTTATCGGCATGACAATTTGCACTCGTGCTGCCAAAGTAATACTTAAAGGGCCTGATTCGCTAAAGCTTTTCTCCCATTCTGTCTGGGGGCGGGGAAACAATTTAGGGAATTGGGCCAAAAGTGGCTAAAACAAAAGAAAATAATTGTAATGAAATGAAAAGAAAATACAATTACAAGGCACAGAAAAACAATAAAGACCATCTCTCACGCGTACATACATTCTCCCTCCTTCCTTCTCGTTCTGCACTCCTTACCCCTCCCCTGCCTGCCTGCCTGATCGCTCTTTTCTCAAGGTCCCGTAAGTTGTTTCATTGATACAGACTCTAACAATTAAAAGAATAAAGCATTTAGTTTAATTGATTTTGGAAACTCAAAACCCAAAGGTTAGGAAGAGAATTAAAGCCGTCAGCTCTCCAGATGAACTGCTGAATGCTGCTGCTCATGCAGGGTAAATCCAACCTCTGGACTCCTCACTGATTGCCAGGCCATTTCCGATCTAGATGTGTGGCTGCTCTCCTCTATCTTATGGGCTTCAGAATTAAAAAATAGAATTCCCATAATCCTTTTGGCCTCTAAAAGGATAAATATCTGCAAAAACCAGAACAGCAACATTCGTAAAGGAAACTATCCAGAAAATATTCAGTTAAAAATAAAATTATCGAGGTCTGCCCAAAGATATCTGAATAGTCTTTCCACCACCAAAGTCAGACCAACTGGTTTGTAATTTCCACGCTTCTTCCTATGCCCACTTTTATAAAGAGGGGATACATTTGCCTTTCTCCAAACCCTGTGGATCCTCTCCCATCTCCAATGATCTATTTGAAGAGTAGATGTGTGCACGGAAAAAATTAGTTCAGATGTTCAGTTTGGTTTTCTGCTTCATTTGGTTCAGATCAGAAGCTAATTTGTTTCAATTAAAGTCAATGGGGGAAGCAATGTGTCCTGTTCTTGAATCTAACTGTGCGGTTTTCCATCCAAATTTTATAAAATTAGCTGGCAGGCAACAGCATCCCAAGATGCCAAGAATGGCATGAACATCCCAGGGCACCAAAAGAAGGGCAAAGGGCACCAACAGTGGTATCAATACCCCAGGACATTGCAGCAACCACAGTGGCAATGAAGACTCCAAGGCTGAACGTGCACACACAAGAATTATTACACTAGATTTTCTCAGTCACTCTTTTTCTGAGAGAAAGCATAAAGTTGCCTCTAAGTCACTGCAGTATGCAGAAACCACACGGGCCACAAGAAACAGACTATGTCTGTATCTTTCCTGCAGGCACTGGCACAGTGTCAGCTACAGTGGTATTCTTATCTTGATGAGATACACTGTAAGACTCCTACAGAGCCTGCAGATTTTCCCTTGCTACTAAGAAGCAAGCACCCCCTACAATAGCTAAGCACAGTGTCAGGGACTCTAAACATAAACTTTTCTCTCTCTCGTCAATGAAGTCTTTTTTTTTTTTTTCGCACTAAATTTTAAACCGCCTTCCCGGCGATAGTTTTCTCTGTTAATTGTGAACCGGAGTGATATGTATTGTATACAGGAACTTCCGGTATATAAAAACCTAAAAATAAATAAATAAATAAATAAATTGTACCTGCCCTCTCTGAGATCCAACAAAGGAATGACTGAACAAAATGGTCACTGGCTATGCAAAGTGCTCTTAGTTCCAATTTTACAAAAAAAATAATAAATTATGATGTCAATCCATGTTCCCGGGATAGGCTGGTTGAACACATGCTGAAACATGACTTCTTTCTTGCCCCATCCCTAACTGGCTCTGCATAAACTTGTGCATGTTATAAAATCAGTGCATCCATGTGTGCGCACCAGCAAATGCGTGCACATGTGGACGCGTGTCACTTTGATAATTAAAATCACAACAGCGGTAACTATGGCTGTTCATTTTGTACCCTGCCCTGAACTATTGGAGGGCACAGGCTATACATTTTTTTAAATAACTTAACAAACACGTTCTTCCTTACAGGGTGTCTATCCCACTACCATACTTACTATTGCCAGTAGTCTTCAGTCCTTCTCCAATCTCTTCTTCAGTGAATACTAAACAGCTTTCTCTTGGTCGCCTTCCACACATAGCTATGGTACCTTGCATTGAGCTATCGATGACATGGAATGAGCTAAATACATAATAAAAAAAAATACTGCATTTCTCCTTGTCTCCTTTCAGTCTTAAAACCCGCATCTTGATTTCCTCTTTTCACGGACATATATCTGAAAAAAGTATGGATACCTCGTGTTATATGTTTAGTTATCTTTTCCTTTGCCATCAATGCTGAATGCCAGTATTTTTGTAAAGAATCCCCCAAATCTTTTAGATTATCACTAATGTAATTAGGCCTCAGCCAGATATGACCTCTGCACTTGAAAGACTATAGAAGAACATTAGGAATTAGGGTAGGAGGGGGTGGGGTGGATAGGAGCAAAGTGGTAAGCAGCACATTAGAATTAGTCTAACCGGTAGGAGGTGTGTTATGCCTTCCTGAGAAGCTCCCCAAACAACTCAACTGATGACTTTTAGTTTCCTTTATAAATCTTACCAGATGGTGAAACAGAAAGGTAAGATCTGGGTTTATCCCTCTCAACCTGGACACCCCTGCCTCAATTGGCCCAATTGCTATCCCTGGGAGTGAGTAACAGGAATTAAATCTGCTTTATGGGACCCTGCCAGGTATTTGCGACCTGGATTGGCCACCGTTAGGAGGCAGGATGCCGACTTTGGTCTGACCCAGCGTGACAATTCTTGTTTTTATGTTCTGATGATTGATTTGTGCACTGTCCTGGATCCCAGGCTTTTGCCTCTGGAGGGACCTCATTACGGTTACTGCCAGGGACAGGCTCTCCGCCAGTGCCTTTGGGCTTGGAGGCCTCTCTCAGTTTGCTCCTCTCCCACCGAGAGCAGAAGACTCTGCCATGGAGCCAGCTGCACACGTTCCTACTGATTGCATGGGTGCCACCGGCGCAGCTCGAGAGGGTGAGGCCAGAGCAGGAAGCCCGGGCAATGGACTTACCGCAGGATCACCAGCGACTTCAGTGACTGCGCTGGCAAGAAGGGGAGAAGAAACACCTGGAGTTAAATACGAGGCACTGCTATATATTTAATTTTGAGCCATTTTCTGACACATCCTAAACAGTATATGTTTTACACTATCTGGGAGGCTCTGCCACCAACTTCCGACTCCACACTCTCTATCTTGCTGTGCCATTTGCCTGGAATAGATTTCCTGAGCCAGTGCATCCTGCTCCCTTGCTGGCTGTACTCAAATGCAGTTTAAAAGCTCACTTTTTCAAGCTGCTTTTAAATCCTAAGCACTTCTCAAGCATAAATATATTTACCATAGACTCTTCTTTGTCATATATATTTGTCTTGACTAAATTGTAAGCTCCAAGGAGCAGGGACCATCTCTGATATATATATATATATATATATATATATATATATATATATATATATATATATATATATATATATTTATTTATTTAAATTCTTTTAATATACCGATGCTCAAGACCAGGTCTTATCGTACCGGTTTACAGTAAACAAGGGGTAACCAGTTAACAGAGCAAACAATAACAAAAGTTACATTATAATATATATATATATATATATATATATATGGGAAATATATTTATGCTTAAGAAGTGCTTAGGATTTAAAAGCAACTTGAAAAAGTGAGCTTTGAATACAGCCAGCAATATATATACAGCTAGATATATAGATATATAGTAGCACCTTAGAAATGATAGATAGCAGTAGTAGTAAACAAAAAGGCTTAACTAAAAAAAATATAACTTCACCATAAAATTCAATATTATAATTGGGAATTAGGTAGAAAAGATCTCAGAAGCAGATGAAATTTAGCATTCAGCAATAGGAAATTCAATCCTTTTACAGTGAAGTATAGTTGAAAAGTAGGGATGGTAACTTTGCAGTCCACGTGCGGGCACACGTGCACACCTGCATCAGCCCGAGCCCAGGGGCACAGCTATTTTACAACCTGTGGGGTACATTTTAAAAGACAGCGCGCGAGCGTACTTTTGTTCGTGCATCAGGCACGAACAAAAGTACACTGGATTTTATAAGATACGCGCGTATCTTATAAAATCCGGGGTCGGTGCTCGCAAGGGGGTGCGCATTTGTGCAACTTGCGCGCGCCGAGCCCTGCGCACGCTGCCCGTTCCCTCCAAGGCTGCTCCGAAATCGGAGCAGCCTCGGAGGGAACTTTCCTTCCACCACCCCCCCCTCCCCGCACCTTCCCCTCCCTAACCCACCCCCCCTGGCCCTATCTAGAGCCCCCCCCACCTTTATCTGAAAAGTTACTACTGCCTCTGGCAGTAGTAACTTATGCACGCCGGCGCGGCAGGCCCTGACATAGGCCGCTGTGTCGGGGCACTCGGCCACGCCCCCGGACCGCCCACACGCCCCCGATCCAAAGCCACGCCCCTGACTGCCCCTTTTTGCAAGCCCCGGGACTTACGCACGTCCCGGGGCTTGCGCGCGCCGAGCCTATGCAAAATAGGCTCATCACGCGCAGGGGGGTTTTAAAAGGGTTACGCGCATACCTTATGCGCGTAACCCTTTTAAAATCCGGCCCTGTGTGTGTATATGCGCGCCACGTTATAAAATAGCCTGGCCGCACGCGCATGTACCTAAATTTTAAGTGGGCGTGTGCAAGTGAGCACAAATGCCGCGTCTAGCGCATAAATTGGGGGATTTTAAAAGGGGCGTGCGCCCATGCCATTTCCAGTTTTACCAGTTTGGTCCCAGTTAAGCGACAGGTCTTCCAACCCCCTCCCCCCCCCCCGGTTTCATAACCTTCACTCTCCTCAGTTATCCCCGACCCTTAAAACCCCACTGATCTGCCTGTTTATTTTATAACTTACATGGCATCTGTAGCAGGAGTAAAGGTACGCAGCGGGGGGGCCTCGGCACGCTCCGGATCACATTAAGTATTTACGTGCACATCCTAGCTTCATTCCCCGAAATGTCCACGCCCAGGCCACTTTTAGAAAACGTCCGAGGTGTGCACGCGCTGTGGCATTTACGTGCGCATCCGGGCAGCTTTTAAAGTCTGCTGGGCGGGTGCAAGCCTGACTTATTCGCACATCCCCTGATTCGTGCGCGCGTCAGGCTTTTAAAATTCACCTTGAGGATTACAGGCCCTCTGGGGGGAGAGGGAAAATATCCACAGCATCTGAATGTAACCTGCTTTGAAGTGGCTGACCCTTCACAAAAGGCAGAACAGAAATTAGAAAAACAAAATAATATTACTGTGGAAATAAATTTACCGTAAGTGCTAAATGCACAAACTAATCTATTGCAATGTTTTAGTGCAATCTGCAAAATATTATATTTTCATAAATCCAAGACAATCTGCTTGGATTTATCTGCTGTTTAGGCAACATAGTGAAAAATATATTACATTGCGTTGCTCAGAGCTTGAAAGAACCAGAGAACGAAGCCAACGCAGCCAGCGTTTCACCGGGAAGGGGACTGCTTCAGGGCATTGTTTCTAGAAGTACAAAATTTTGGAAAGTACATCAAAGAGCGATTAACAATAGCTGTAAAAACAAAACCACTTACAATTCAACAGGATACTGAAAGAAAATCCACCTGCAATTCCACAGAAATTGAATACAAAATTTACAATTTGACAGGATATTGACAAAACCCACTTTCAATTCAACAGGATATTGAATAAAACGCCACTTGCAATGGGACAGGATACTGAACGTGTGCAGGATATTATAAACTCATGACCCTACGTAAATTAAAACAGTTATTGGAAAAAAATGATTTTAGGGCTGTTTTACAATCATTAATTTTATCCAAATGGCAGATGAAATTTAATGTGGATAAGTGCAAGGTGATGCATATAGGGAAAAATAACCCATGCTATAATTACACAATGTTGGGTTCCATATTAGGTGCTACAACGCAAGAAAGAGATCTAGGTGTCATAGTGGATAACACATTGAAATCGTCGGTGCAGTGTGCTGCGGCAGTCAAAAAAGCAAACATAATGTTGGGAATTATTAGAAAAGGAATGATGAATAAAACGGAAAATGTCATAATGCCTCTGTATCGCTCCATGGTGAGACCGCACCTTGAATACTGTGTACAATTCTGGTCGCCGCATCTCAAAAAAGATATAATTGCGATGGAGAAGGTACAGAGAAGGGCTACCAAAATGATAAGGGGAATGGAACAACTCCCCTATGAGGAAAGACTAAAGAGGTTAGGACTTTTCAGCTTGGAGAAGAGACGACTGAGGGGGGATATGATAGAGGTGTTTAAAATCATGAGAAGTCTAGAACGGGTAGATGTGAATCGGTTATTTACTCTTTCGGATAGTAGAAAGACTAGGGGGCACTCCATGAAGTTAGCATGTGGCACATTTAAAACTAATCGGAGAAAGTTCTTTTTCACTCAACGCACAATTAAACTCTGGAATTTGTTGCCAGAGAATGTGGTTAGTGCAGTTAGTATAGCTGTGTTTAAAAAAGGATTGGATAAGTTCTTGGAGGAGAAGTCCATTACCTGCTATTAAGTTCACTTAGAGAATAGCCACTGCCATTAGCAATGGTTACATGGAATAGACTTAGTTTTTGGGTACTTGCCAGGTTCTTATGGCCTGGATTGGCCACTGTTGGAAACAGGATGCTGGGCTTGATGGACCCTTGGTCTGACCCAGTATGGCATTTTCTTATGTTCCAATGTCGATTATTGTAATACACTGCTTCTAGGACTCCCAACAGCCACAATTCGACCATTACAAATATTACAAAACACAGTCGCAAGAATTCTGACTGGTAAAAAAAAAAGTACGATCATATAACTCCAAAACTGATCGCACTACATTGGTTGCCAATCACATACCGTTCCCAATGTAAGGCAGCTTGTAACCTACATAAAATACTGTACGCTGATCAAACAGAATGGCTGAACAGCACAATCCGATTGCATGTACTTCAAAGAAATCTGAGATCTGCAAACAGGGGCCTACTGACAATCCCAAAATTAAAATTCACACATTTGACCGAGGTCAGCGATAGGGCAGTGTCAACGGCAGGCTCGAAATTATGGAAGTCCTTACCAGTTGAATTGCGACTCCAGGCTGATATTTATTATTTATTTATAATTTTTTATATACCGACGTTCATTTCAATAAGAGATATCATCACATCGGTTTACAATAAGGTACAGTAGGTAATTCCCTATCCACTAAAAGGGCTTACAATCTAAAATTTTTGAATCTGAGGCTAAGTGATTACAAAAATAAAATCAACAAAATCAAAGTTCTTAACAATTGAGCAAAAGGTATAACAACGAGCATATTAAACAAATAACACTAAGGGCTGCATGAAGGGGTGCACAAAGGGGAGTGCCCCTTTGTCGCGCCCCTTCGGCGTGCGACGCACGGCGCGCAGCACCTGATGGCTTGGTGCCTTTCAACAGCCGGGCTCAGTTTGTGATGATGTCAGGGGAGGGGGCGGGTCTCTCAATCATGGCTTTCCCCACGGCATTCTTTTCTCAGTTTCAAAGGCAGCTTTTTCAATTTTTTTCTTTTTACCTTGAATGTTAGCTGTTACATGATATAAAAACATTTAAGGCAGAATTAAAAACCTGACTTTTCAAATGTGCTTATGCTGAAAGTTGATTTATCTTGTGATGTGATATGTTATTTAATGCTGATTTTAGTATAGATTAATGTAAGCAATTATTTTAGTATGTATTTAATGTAATTTTAGCATTGAATTTTAGTGCTTACTCATACTGTTAATTTTATCATTTTTGATTTTAACACTATTTTAGCTGTATTTTGATATGATTTTACTGTTTTTTTAGTTTATTTATTGTAAACCGATATGATGGCATCCGATATGTTGGTATATAAAAACTAATAAACTATAAACTATACTGAACGTGTGCATGATGGCTGCTGCCTACAAAGTTTGTGAGAAAGGCACCGTTTCAAAGGCGTGGTTGGACCGGTTCTGCTGTTACTTGTGAAAACCAATCAACATTGCGCAAAGATTTCAAGCATATTAAGGGCCAATTGCATTGACGAGAAATTGGGAGAGACATGAAAATCATCCCGTGAGAATGTCTCCAAGCCAAACTACACAAAGATGTAGGTGGAGGGCTCAGAAAACTCTATTCATGAACGTCATTGACGACATTTGCAAACAAGAGAAACTCGGTCCTTTAAAAAAACCCCCAATACATTTTCAGGTGTAGTAATGAAACATGAAAAATGTATAAAAATAAATTCCACCCAATGCTAGAATTGAAATCCAGAGGTGCAAGGGACTGAAGGCAAAAAGCCCATGTTGTGCAAGATGAATTTCACGCTTGCCACCATGGCAGTCTTGTTTTAAGAAGATCAATAGCGCATGGCCAGGAAACGTTTTCTTCCCTGCTGAGTTGATCTGGTTCCATCAGGAAACACCCAGACTAAACTCCTGGCGCTTCTTTCGTTCTCTGTTACCCGTGTAAGTGTTTGGTTACTTAAGGCTCAGGTTAATTATGGCTGGAGCTGTTTTGAAAGGACTGGGACCCTGGCGGGAGTGAGTGGGGATCGCTCCTCCTTTTCTCTTATGTGAGGACCCGGGAGCAGGTTGGGAGCTCCCCAGCCCAGCACATTTAAACGGAGGGCCCCAGCAGGCTGGATTAGGGTTGTTTTTGGGTGTCAGGAGTGGTGATCGGATGACCCTGGGGAGGATCAGCTGGGTAGGCCCGGTCCTAGGTTCATGGTTTTTTTTTGGGGGGGTGACGGGACAGGAGGGGGTTTTCAGTGCTATGGTGGCCCATTTTTTTTAGTTGGTTCATTTTTTATTGTTTGGGGTTGTTTGAAAAAAATGAACTGAAATCCTCAAAACAGAAAAACAAACCATAATGAATAATTGGGGGTCGCAAACCCCTAGTGGGTGATGAGTTACCCAGACAAATACAGCTGGGCAATAGGAGAAAATATTAAAATCTTGGGGTTTTTTACCCTAGGAATCTCAAGACAAACCCTTTGAATATCAATCTCTACGAGTCTACTCGGTTGGCCGTCTTCCTGAGTGTTAGGAACATGGCAGGTCTCCCCCGCGCTGAGTCACCGATACCTGCTAATATACAGCGTACCTGCTAATATACAGCGTTCCTGTATATTAGCCTACCTGCTAATATACCTGCTAATATACAGCTAATATACAGCGTACCTGCTAATATACAGCGTACCTGCTAATATACAGCGTGCTGGGGAGTTAAGCTGCAGCACCCAGCATGCTGGGGAGTTAAGCTGCAGCACTGTTTTTTTTCTTTTCTTGTGACTTCTCTTATTGTTTGTGACTTCTCTTATTGAGGAGAACCATTGTTGCCAGTGCACAGGCTGGAGCTGATTTCTCTTGTGGAACTGAATTCTCATTGTGGCTAAGTATTCTTGCTTATTATAAGTTTTGTGGAGGGCTTCTGTGAATAATTCCTGTCTGTGTTTTCATTTCTTTATAGTAAGATATTATTATTCTAGTAAATTAATTTGCTGTTTGGTTGCTCTGCTGTAGAGTTAAGATTTAAAACAAAAAAAAAAACCACACTCCAGCTTTTAATCTGATAAAATCTATTTCTCATTTGGAGTTAGCTGGCACAAATAATCTGTTTAGATCTTAATATTGGGGCATAAAGACTGTTTGAAAACTATTTACAAAAAAGGACAGACAAACTTCTTGAAGTGTCCTGATCCAACTGGATTGGGTGTGTCTCAGACCTTGGGAGAGGTAAACTTAGAGAAGCAGGAGAACCATTGTTGCCAGTGCACAGGCTGGAGCTGATTTCTCTTGTGGAACTGAATTCTCATTGTGGCTAAGTATTCTTGCTTATTACTTATAAGTTTTGTGGAGGGCTTCTGTGAATAATTCCTGTCTGTGTTTTCATTTCTTGTCCAGCTTGTCCCATTTCTTGTCCAGCTTGTCCCATTTCTTGTCCAGCTTGTCCCAGGTTGATTCAACAGAGGGAGACGAAGAAATTAATCAAGTCGGCAAAAAGTCAAGCAGAAGAGAGGATTGCCAAGGAGTTAAAAAATGGTGACAAAACATTTTTCAGATACATCAGCGAAAAGAGAAAAGTCCAAAGTGGTATAGTGAAATTGAAAGGTGGAAATGATCAATGTGTGGAGAGAGACGAAGAAATGGCAGAAATATTAAACGAATACTTCAGCTCTGTGTTCACTAAAGAAGACCCTGGAGAAGGACCATCTCTACACAAGAAGAAACTGGAGGGAAGTGGTATAGATGAAAATCCTTTTACAGTAGAAAATGTATGGGAAGAGCTAAAGAATCTGAAAGTGGACAAAGCCATGGGACCTGATGGGATTCATCCAAGGATACTGAGGGAGCTCAGAGATGTGCTCGCGGGTCTGCTATGTGACTTGTTCAATAGATCCCTGGAAACAGGAGTGGTGCCGAGTGATTGGAGAAGAGCGGTGGTGGTCCCGCTTCACAAGAGTGGGAACAGAGAGGAGGCTGGTAACTACAGACCGGTTAGCTTCACTTCGGTGGTGGGAAAAATAATGGAGTCACTGTTGAAAGAGAGAATAGTGAACTATCTACAGTCGGAAGAATTGATGGACCAGAGGCAGCATGGATTTACCAGGGGAAGATCCTGTCAGACAAATCTGATTGACTTTTTTGACTGGGTAACCAAGGAATTGGATCAAGGAAGAGTGCTCGATGTCATCTACTTGGATTTCAGCAAAGCTTTTGATACGGTTCCGCACAGGAGACTGGTGAATAAAACGAGAAGCTTAGGAGTGAGTGCCGATGTGGTGACCTGGATTGCAAACTGGTTGACGGACAGAAGACAATGCGTGATGGTAAATGGAACTTTCTCTGAAGAGAGAGCGGTTTTAAGTGGTGTACCGCAAGGATCGGTGTTGGGACCGGTCCTGTTCAATATCTTTGTGAGCGACATTGCGGACGGGATAGAAGGTAAGGTTTGTCTTTTTGCGGATGACACTAAGATCTGCAACAGAGTGGACACGCCGGAAGGAGTGGAGAGAATGAGACGGGATTTAAGGAAATTGGAAGAGTGGTCGAAGATATGGCAGCTGAGATTCAATGCCAAGAAGTGCAGAGTCATGCATATGGGGAGTGGAAATCCGAACGAACTGTATTCGATGGGGGGGGAAGGCTGATGTGCACGAAGCAGGAGAGAGACCTTGGGGTGATAGTGTCTAATGATATGAAGTCTGCGAAACAATGCGACAAGGCGATAGCAAAAGCCAGAAGAGTGCTGGGCTGCATAGAGAGAGGAATATCGAGTAAGAAAAGGGAAGTGATTATCCCCTTGTACAGGTCCTTGGTGAGGCCTCACCTGGAGTACTGTGTTCAGTTCTGGAGACCGTATCTACAAAGACAAAATGGAAGCGGTACAGAGAAGGGCGACCAGGAAGGTGGAGGATCTTCATCGGATGTCATACGAGGAGAGATTGAAGAATCTAAATATGTACTCCCTGGAGGAAAGGAGGAGCAGGGGTGATATGATTCAGACTTTCAGATACTTGAAAAACTTTAATGATCCAAAGACTACGACAAACCTTTTCCATCAGAAAAAAATCACAGAACCAGAGGTCACGAGCTGAGGCTCCAGGGAGGAAGACTAAGAACCAATGTCAGGAAGTATTTCTTCACAGAAAGGGTGGTGGATGCCTGGAATGCCCTTCCGGAGGAAGTGGTGAAGTCTAAAACTGTGAAGGACTTCAAAGGGGCATGGGATAAACACTGTGAGTCCATCAAGTCTAGAGGATGTGAATAAAAAGGCAGCAAAACACTACACGGAGCAGCAGTAACCACAGAGGCATTCACGGAGCGGGATGCCAGTGGTTGGTGTTCCACCTTCACGGAGCGGAAGGATGGAGGGCTGCCATCTCAAAAAAAAAAAAAAAAACAGGGGTGGGTAAGAGTATGGGGTAAGGGTGTGGCCTGCTTGTTGCAGCAGTTGCTACCCCTAATTGAGCTGGACGTTCACTTGGATGCAGATACGGCGCTGCTCTCTAAATTGGTGGTGGGGTGGAGGGGAATTAGGGCTGGAGGGTACTGGAAGCCAATAGTAACAGGTGGGTGAGAGAAAAAGATTAAAAAAAAAAAAAAAAAAGGATAAAGTGCATAGCTTGCTGGGCAGACTGGATGGGCCATTCGGTCTTCTTCTGCCGTCATTTCTATGTTTCATTTCTATGTTTTATTACCGGGTCTGTAGCTCCTCCATAACTTGGGCAACACACTTTATTTGTTTGTGCTTTCCTTCAGGTTAACTCTGATCTGTAATTTATGTTAATTTACTTAAATTCTGTTCAAACGTTTTACTTGTAATTGTAACTTGAAAAAGTTAAATATGAAAGGGAGAGAAAAAAAACAAACCCCGAACCGATCTAGCTGCCCCGGCACAGTGGCTTGGTGGACAGTGCATTGCCACGAGGAAGGCCTGCAGTCCGACTGCTGGATCGGGCCATCCACACTCTGTGTCGGCCGAGGCCAAGGATGCCTGGGAGGCAGAATTAACAGCCCCAGGGAGGTTATCCTTCACAACGACTCCTGGTGACCAGATTTAGAGCCCATGATCGAGGGATCCGGAAGGAGCTCTGGTGCACGGCTCCCGGCTTCAGGACCCTTGCTGCGATGACTAAGAACGGGCAACCATCTATTAAAATGGGTGGGATTCCCGGATGGTGGTGAACGAAGGGTCAAGGAGCCAGAATCCCAGCCCTGGTTCCAAATGAGCAGGAAGAAGGAAGGAAAAAGGAATGAGTAGTGGGCGAAACTATAAAATGAACAAAAACGAACCCGTCCAACTGATATGCTATTGCTGTCAAGCTGTTAAACAAAGCAGAAAGAAATCTCAAAGGCAACCTTTAAAACAATCAACCTTTGCAGTCAGCTTGTCTGGTGGAATAAGTACAATTTCCCCTTGCTTTTATTTCAGAGCTCATATGACTTAAGATCTTTTATCGCTTCTGTGGACTGTCTCTTAACGCCCTGTGAAGAGGACACAGCACTCATCGGTGGTAGGGTCCAGGGGAACATTCGCCTCTCCCCGTGTGCGAGTCGCCAGTTTTAGGACACCGTTATGGGCTGACCACTACGGGACGGTATAACCTGGTACCCCTGGACTGCCAGGATTCTGAGGCCACGCTAGACTGCCCCGCCGGGCTACTACTATCAGGGCCGATGCAATATCAAGCGTGCAAAAACACGTGCCATCCAGCCTGGACACACATTTTTTGAAAGCGCGCACAACCCCTCTCTTGGGCGTTTGATGTAATACTCAAATCAGCTGGTGGTGCTGAAAGGGACACGTGATGGCTAAATTGTCCATCCCTAGCGCGGCCGTGGCATCGAGCGCCCAGGAGAAGTGGCCGGGTAAGTGGAACGGTCACTCAATTTTCCAAGCACAGCCACGGGTTAGGGAAACAGACGCTCGTAAATTGAACTTCCCCTTTCCTAACCTGCCCGCTGTCAAGGTTTTTTTTTTTTTCATGTTGCAGCTTTCTGTGGCTCCTCATGCTTAGTATCGTAGCAATATTAAATAGGAGGATCCACAGAAAAGATTTTCTCAGCATGGCTTGGGTGGCTCAAAACTTATCACCAGTTCTGGGCTGGCATTAATTTTTGAGGGTTAAAATGTGCGCGTATTTTTTTTACCTCATGGGTACTAGCTAACAGCCTCATCAACATGGCATTTGAATATGATGAGCACTATTAGCTCCACACCGGTATGGATGCCCGATTTGGACGTGCTAATCCCGACATTGCATTGGGCGTGTGTCTAGTGCGTCCAACCACGCGTTTGCTGAGCTTCGTGCCTGATATTGCATCGGCCCTGTTTGTAGCCACTGCCCCTGCTTCTGGGTGCCTCCTTCAGGCCACTCTCCTCCTTCCGGCCACTACCTCCCTCCCACCTCTGCTCTGCACGGTTCCACCTGCCTCCTGCCCAGCTCTTCTTCCTGCCACTGCCGGTGGCAGCTCCTCCCCCCATTGCTTTTTTGCCCCTGTAGCACCCCCTCGTTTCCCTGGCTACCCTTCCTCTGCTCCTCAACCTCCCCCTTCCCCTCACTCATTTCTCTAAACCCTGGCGCGGTCACTGGGCTCATCTCTTGGAAACATCAACGCTGTCAGTGACGCAGGGCTCAGAAGGGACCGAGCCAAGCGATGGTTGCAGCAGAGAGGGGGGCGAGGAGACAGCTGAAGTTTGCAGAATGCAAGAGGGGAAGGGAGGGAAGAAGGAACGATGATAGACGGTGGGTGAGAGACAGGAGGGAGTGCCTTATAAAGGACTGAGGGAGAGGAAGAAAGACGGGTGGAGTGCAGATCTATAGGGGAGGTTTTTGAGGGGGTAAGGCAGGGAATAAGGGAGAAAACGTTCTCCCCTGCCCCTCCCCCCCTTGAATCCTCTGCTGCCATTGTTTGCTCCCCTGCGATCTCATGGGGATTCCTCCCTGGTGGCAAAGCTTGCCCTCCCAACTTGTGCGCTAACTAGGGTGGCCGACCGGCTCCAGATTTTCAGGACAGGTTGATCCAGGCCTGGTTTTACCCCATTGCATGCTGGGACTTATTCTGGATTTTCCCTATGGCATTGTCCAGGATAAGCAAGACTATAAGTCCCCTGCGTGCAGGGGAGTAAAACCAGGACCGGATCAACCCGTTGTTCTGAAAATCTGGAGCCAACACTGCTGCTGGCTGACACAAAGAGCCCCCCCCCCCCCCTTCTCCTCCTGCGTTGTCGTGCCCGCTTTCTTGGCACGAGATCGTGCTCGCCCAAAACCCGGGGGTGGGCCATGTCCCCGGGTTACAGTGCCAGCCTGCCGCCGGAGGAGTGGGACCTTCGTGCCTGAGGGTGGGAGGCATCCGTAATCCTACCAACTTCAGCTTTCCCCCCTGATTTCACTGCATCCCTCCCCCCCCTCTTCCTTCCACCTAATTCCCTACGACGTGACTTCGCTACTGCAGAATGCGCAGGCCTCCCAAGAAATCATCAGACCTCGGGCTTTATCTCTCTCCGGCCGGCGAGCCGACGGTCGGGCCGCTCGGAAAGGGGAGAGGGCCTTCGGGAGGCGTCATTCAGGGCTTCCAAACTCTCCCTGCTAAGCAAACGTTATCCCTAGGAATAAAGAAGAGCGGAGCGTGGAAGGTCGGACGCGTAAAGATAATTCCGTCCGCCCCGGTGCACTTTTGACTCTGACGCACGAGAGGTGTCGCAGAATGGAAGAGGCTTGGCATTCCGCGCGCCATTACCTCACAGCGGCCTGCACCTGAGTACACAGCTCGCAGGGTCAGGCGCCCAAGTGAATATTTCAGTCTTCACGCTTCTCGGCTCCATGACATCACCCCAGATGGTATAAATTTAGCAGGGGAAAAAAAAAAAAACAACAAAATCCCAGAGCCATGAAAAGCAGCCTACTCCAGAGCCTTTCTGTTTGAGATTCTTCGCTTCAGCAAAACGAGAGCTGGAAATGTAATCTGTTATGCAAACATAACCACACCAGATTGCACCCGGCCGCTGGGGACACGATGAACCTGTTACCGGATTGTTGTTTTTTTTTTAAACTTCTGCTCTGTTGCATTCTAGGATTTGCAGTTCTGATTGATTTTGGAAAAAAAAAAAAAAAAAAAGAACTATGAGCCTTATTCAATTAAAAAAAAAAAAGTTTCCCATATATACAGAAGGGAATAAACTTTTTTTGTTTAAATAATGGCCTTCCTTGAAATGGGATGAAATAAAGGGTCAGTCTGTCTGATGACTCCCTCCCCCCCACCACACATACACACACACACATCTGGTGACCTTTTAAGTTTTCTCCCCACACACCCTACCTACACTCATGCACACAATTTCTGAGACTGACTATAGGAGAGCAGAAGAAAAGCTTGGATGATGTTTTGCAACAGACACTGGCACTGACCATCCATAACCACAGCAATGGATGGTTGTTGAGGTAGTGTGATTGGGTTTGAATAGGGACCAACATTTGTTAATCAAGAGAACAGTGAGTCACTCAGGCTGACTAACTGAAGTTAGACTGTGAGGTTCCAATAATTAGAAAAGTAGTCCAAGTGCCTGTAACTAAAAACTCACCTGAGCTAAAAAAATTCTAACTTATCCCTATCAATTAAAAAGCAGAATGAAAATGCAAACAAAAAACAAACTTTGAAATGTTTGTATGCTAATGCCAGAAGTCTAAGAAGTAAGATGGGAGAATTAGAATGTATAGCAGTGAATGATGACATAGACTTAATTGGCATCTCAGAGACATGGTGGAAAGAGGATAACCAATGGGACAGTGCTATACCAGGGTACAAATTATATCGCAATGACAGAGAGGAGCACTCGGGAGGAGGTGTGGCACTTTATGTCTGGGATGGCATAGAGTCCAACAGGATAAACATCCTGCATGATACTAAATACAAAATTGAATCTTTATGGGTAGAAATCCCTTGTGTGTTGGGGAAGACTATAGTGATAGGGGTATACTACCGTCCACCTGGTCAAGATGGTGAGATGGACAGTGAAATGCTAAGAGAAATTAGGGAAGCTAACCAAATTGGTAGTGCAGTAATAATGGAAGACTTCAATTACCCCAATATTGACTGGGTAAATGTATCATCAGGTCACGCTAGAGAGATAACGTTCCTGGATGGAATAAATGATAGCTTTATGGAGCAATTGGTTCAGGAACTGACAAGAGAGGGAGCAATTTTAGATCTAATTCTCAGTGGAGCACAGGACTTGGTGAGAGAGGTAACGGTGGTGGGGCCGCTTGGCAATAGTGATCATAATAAGATCAAATTTGATTTAATGACTGGAAGAGGAACAGTGTACAAATCCACGGCTCTCATGCTAAACTTTCAAAAGGGAAACTTTGATAAAATGAGAAAAATTGTTAGAAAAAAACTGAAAGGAGCAGCTACAAAAGTAAAAAATGTCCAAGAGGCATGGTCATTGTTAAAAAATACCATTCTAGAAGCACAGTCCAGATGTATTCCACACATTAAGAAAGGTGGAAAGAAGGCAAAACGATTACCGGCATGGTTAAAAGGGGAGGTGAAAGAAGCTATTTTAGCCAAAAGATCTTCATTCAAAAATTGGAAGAAGGATCCAACAGAAGAAAATACGATAAAGCATAAACATTGGCAAGTTAAATGTAAGACATTGATAAGACAGGCTAAGAGAGAATTTGAAAAGAAGTTGGCTGTAGAGACAAAAACTCACAGTAAAAACTTTTTTAAATATATTCAAAGCAGAAAGCCTGTGAGGGAGTCAGTTGGACCGTTAGATGATCGAGGGGTTAAAGGGGCACTTAGAGAAGATAAGGCCATCGCGGAAAGATTAAATGATTTCTTTGCTTCAGTGTTTACTGAAGAGGATGTTGGGGAGGTACCCGTAATGGAGAAGGTTTTTATGGGTAATGATTCAGATGGACTGAATCAAATCACGGTGAACCTAGAAGATGTGGTAGGCCTGACTGACAAACTGAAGAGTAGTAAATCACCTGGACCGGATGGTATACACCCCAGAGTTCTGAAGGAACTAAAAATGAAATTTCAGACCTATTAGTAAAAATTTGTAACTTATCATTAAAATCATCCATTGTACCTGAAGACTGGAGGATAGAAAATGTAACCCCAATATTTAAAAAGGGCTCCAGGGGCGATCCGGGAAACTACAGACCGGTTAGCCTGACTTCAGTACCAGGAAAAATAGTGGAAAGTGTTCTAAACATCAAAATCACAGAACATATAGAAAGACATGTTTTAATGGAACAAAGTCAGCATGGCTTTACCCAGGGCAAGTCTTGCCTCACAAATCTGCTTCACTTTTTTGAAGGAGTTAATAAACATGTGGATAAAGGTGAACCGGTAGATATAGTATACTTGGATTTGTAGAAGGCGTTTGACAAAGTTCCTCATGAGAGGCTTCTAGGAAAAGTAAAAAGTCATGGGATAGGTGGCGATGTCCTTTCATGGATTGCAAACTGGCTAAAAGACAGGAAACAAAGAGTAGGATTAAATGGACAATTTTCTCAGTGGAAGGGAGTGGACAGTAGAGTGCCTCAGGAATCTGTATTGGGACCCTTACTTTTCAATATATTTATAAATGATCTGGAAAGAAATACGACAAGTGAGATAATCAAATTTGCAGATGACACAAAATTGTTCAGAGTAGTTAAATCACAAGCAGATTGTGATAAATTGCGGGGGGACCTTGTGAGACTGGAAAGTTGGGCATCCAAATGGCAGATGAAATTTAATGTGGATGGGTGCGGGGTGATGCAATTGGGGAAAAATAACCCGTGCTGTGGTTGTACGGTGTTGGGTTCCATGTTGGGTGCTACAACCCAAGAAAGAGATCTAGGTGTCATAGTGTGTCAGAGCGGCAGTCAAAAAAGCAAACAGAATGTTGGGAATTATTAGAAAAGGAATGATGAATAAAACGGAAAATGTCATAATGCCTCTGTATCGCTCCATGGTGAGACCGCACCTTGAATACTGTGTACAATTCTGGTCGCCGCATCTCAAAAAAGATATAATTGCGATGGAGAAGGTACAGAGAAGGGCAACCAAAATGATAAGGGGAATGGAACAGCTCCCCTATGAGGAAAGACTAAAGAGGTTAGGACTTTTCAGCTTGGAGAAGAGACAGCTGAGGGGGGATATGATGGAGGTGTTTAAAATCATGAGAGGTCTAGAACGGGTAGATGTGAATCGGTTATTTACTCTTTCGGATAGTAGAAAGACTAGGGGACACTCCATGAAGTTAGCATGGGGCACATTTAAAACTAATCGGAGAAAGTTCTTTTTTACTCAACGCACAATTAAACTCTGGAATTTGTTGCCAGAGAATGTGGTTAGTGCAGTTAGTATAGCTGTGTTTAAAAAAGGATTGGATATGTTCTTGGAGGAGAAGTCCATTACTGCTATTAAGTTCACCTAGAGAATAGCCACTGCTATTAGCAATGGTAACATGGAATAGACTTAGTTTTTGGGTACTTGCCAGGTTCTTGTGGCCTGGATTGGCCACTGTTGGAAACAGGATGCTGGGCTTGATGGACCCTTGGTCTGACCCAGTATGGCATGTTCTTATGTTCTTATCCCTACAGAAGAATGTGGATCCCAGCAGTGACCCAGATGGCAGAATTGGGTGCCTCTGAAAGTTATGGACCCCAGTAGCAGACCAGAGTTGGATTCCCCAGGAGGGCGTGGACACCAACGGCAGACCAAGAGGCGGAGTCGGGGCCTCCAGGAGGCAGACCTGGACCAGAAGGTGGAGTCAGGTCCCTCAGGAGGATGTGGACCAGCAGGTGGAATCAGGACGCACAGGAGGGCACAGACCAGGAGTTGGAGCTGGGTCCCCCCAGGAGGGTGCGGACCCCAGCAGCAGACCAGGAGGTGGTGATAAGTCCCCTCAACCTGTCAGTGGAGCACAGCGGAAGTGGCACAGAGGAGCTGGCAGACGTTTAGCGACAATAGATCTTTTTCCCGGACCAGCACTGCCCACCGGCCCAGTTGCATCTTAACACATGGGTGAGATGTGGGATAAAAGGGGGAGGATAATAATAATGATGATATTTGATTAAGCGGGAATGCAAGAGAACATAAGAACCTGCCATACTGGGTCAGACCAAAGCTCCATCAAGCCCGGCATCCTGTTTTCAACAGTGGCCAATCCAGGTTACAAGTACCTGGCAGGATCCCAAGAGGCAGAAAGATTCCAAGCTGCTTATCCCAGGGATAAGACATGGATTTCTCCAGCTCTTCCTCCCATTCTATTTGGTGGGCTACTACGGGGATCAACAGTCCCAAATAGCCAAATATTAAATGTTCTTGCTATCTTGTAGAAATGTATAGATCTGTTTATTTATTTTTTTGAATTTATGTGCTTCATAAAAAGCTTTAAAAATTGAAAATCCCTGCCACGAGCCCTTCGTGAATGAACAATAAGACTGGGTAGCCGTTCACATTTTGGCACACCGCCTGGCTTGCTGAAACCTCGTGCTCACGGGTCTATAATCTGTACAGCAAAACCTCATGTTTTTGATTTGGGTTGTGTATTCCCATTTTTTTGCTTTGTCTTGTTTCAATGAACTTTAAGGGCTCTTTTATTTGGTTGTAATTACCTAATTAATGATGGAAGATACAGAAGCATTTCACTGTGAAGTAATTTAGCATGCCAACAAAAAAGGACATTTATTGAGTAAAATGGATGCAGAAATACACAGAGACTCCACTTTTACAATTTCTTTTTAATAGTGGGGCAATACTTTAATAGATCCCTCATTCAAGGTATCAGATTTTATTTTCATTGTATTACAGATGTTTCCATGTAGTGCGCTGGTGAAAAGCTGAGCATCCCCTTTAAGGTCCATTCCTTGACCTTTTGTCCTCACTGAAGCCCTGCCGCTTCACCTTACTAGAAGACAAATTTCTAGGAAGCTTGGATTCTTGATTCGGGTTTCATTATTCCCTTTGTCACTGCCATCCTTACACACACAAGAAATATTAGGAAACCGTGCTCCAAGAAAAGCAAAAAAGATGGGCCGCAGCAGTTGGGAACCTTTCCCCATCCTGTCCCAGAGCACTTGACGAAACACGTCAAAAGGGTTTCACTCCAGACCTCAGAGTTTTCAACACCTCTGTTCCACCTGACAGCTGCTAAAGCCATTCGGTTCAGTCTGTTCGTTTCTAATGACATTCAAGAAATATATCAACACAATACTGAAAGAATGTTTTTTCAAGATCCACACAATAAAAAAACTAAAACCCCTACTACATTTCGCAGACTTCCGCACCATACTCCAAGCCATGTTATTCTCTAAAATTGACTACTGTAATGCCCTGCTATTAGGACTTCCCAAAAACTCCATCAATCCGTTACAAATTCTACAGAACACAGCCGCTCGCATTCTTACTAACACTACTTCTAAGGAACATATTACACCCATTCTTAAACGATTACATTGGCTACCCATTCACTATCGTATTCAATATAAGGTTTTAACCCTCATACACAAATCCCTTCACAAACCAGAAATGAATTGGTTCAATAATTCTCTGCAATTTCATACCTCTAACAGGCCGATCAGAAACTCATACCTGGCTACCTTACAAACCCCTTCACCCCAACTCTATAAATATTCTTCCTCTAAGGCCCGTGCCTTGTCCCTAGCTGGCCCTACCTTATGGAACTCTATGCCCACTGAACTAAGGCTTGAACAGTCCCCGAAAATCTTTAAAAAAAATCTGAAAACTTGGCTATTTACTAAAGCCTACACATGATCCCTCCTGTTTCATCTCAACACCTTCCACCTACCTTACAAGCACTTTAAACATTATCCACGTTGCTCCGCCTTTTCCATGATGCAACTCTTCTAAGTCCCTCTCCTTGTCCTATCCTCGCTTCCTCCTCCCCCTCTTCCTCCCCCTCACTACCCTCCCTCCCTTCTCCTCCCCCCTTTTCCCTTTAATCTATATTCTACCGTTTAAAATACCTAGTCTTTCCCTGTTAATTATTATATACTAGTTCAAAATTATTATAAACTTGTTATATGTACTACGTTTCTATTTTCATAGTTATTTTATATTAGTTCATAATTATTACTACCATGTTCTATGTACAACGCTCTGACGTTTTGTTTTGTTTTTTACTGTAAACCGACGCGATATCCCTGGATGAACGCCGGTATATAAAAACCAATAAATAAATAAATAAATAATGTCTCGGCATATTACACCGATGGTTTTTGGAAGATAAAGCAAAATCCAGAATTCAGAACTTCATACATGTAGGGCAGCTAGGACGTTGCAGAAAGTTTGATCAATGATGTACGATTTGCTAGGGTTTTTTTTTTAAACACAATGCTAAACAAATTGAACCTAAAACACTTCATATTCGCCGACGATGTCCAGATTGTGATCCCCATCAAAGAATCCATCACTAAAGCTCTAGAACTTTGGGAAAACTGTTTTCAAGAAATTAACGATCTCTTATCCAGCTTAAATCTTATTCTAAACCAATCAAAAAGCGAATTCATGCTAATCTCTCCAGATAATTGCAAAATCACTACAAACCCGCCAGCCAACTTGCAAATCTCAAAAGTAAGAGATTTAGGAGTTTCTATAGACAACCGGCTAAATTTAAAATCGTTTATCAACCAAACAACCAAAGACTGCTTCCACAAACTGCACGTATTAAAAAGAATAAAACCCCTATTTCATTTCCATGATTATAGAACAGTGCTCCAAGCAATAATATTTGCGAAAATGGATTACTGCAACTCTATCCTACTAGGCCTCCCATCATCCCACACTAAACCTCTCCAAATGATACAGAACACGGCAGCAAGAATTCTAACAAACAAAAGGAGAAGAGATCACATTACACCAGTCCTCAAAGACCTTCACTGGTTACCAATCCACTACAGAATAATTCATAAGTCCCTCACCACAATCTACAAAAATATCCATGGACTGGCTCCACTCCATCTACAAATAGCTCTCAAAAAACACTCCTCCAACAGACCCATCAGAGAAGCATATAGAGATTATCTACAAGTACCTCACAACAATACTACCCAGCATATAACATTGAGAGATCGGGCCTTCTCCACAGCAGGTCCCCCACTATGGAACTCAATCCCCTTAGAATTACGACAGGAACCATGTCTTCCAACCTTCAGGAAGAGACTTAAAACATGGCTGTTCATGAAAGCATTTCCGGACCCTTAATGATTCACTTCCATCAAATGCAGCAACACTGAGCATCTTCTATTAAACTGAAACAGACAATACCAACCAATCACTACAATGTTTTACTTCTTGTTAAACTTTTTATCTCTCCTCTAACTCTAATCCCAGTTAGAATAACCCCTGTTTTATTGTAACTTTTTCTTCTATGCACTTGTTATACTTTTGTAATGTATACTCTTACGTTTTAGCTATGTACGTTATAATGTATTGCTCACCCCTTGTTTTATGTAAACCGACATGATACGAACTTCCGTGAATGCCGGTATAGAAAAACACAAATAAATAAATAAAAATAAACATTTGCTTTTTGTTTCATCGTATTTGAAAACGAAGTGAAAAAAATCAAACCCTTGAAATTACCTTTTTTTTCATTGACTTTGAGAAAGATAGTGGGAAAAAATCCTTAAAGGTGGGAATGCCACTGCTGCCACCTTCCCCTAAATTCCCCCATCCCTCCGGAGCACACTTACCCCTTCCATGGGAGTCTCAAAAGGAGAAAGGGCCAGGAGTGATCCCCAGTCACTCCTGCCTCACCAGCTCTCATTCCCGTACAACAGGAGGCCATAAAACAGAATGGCACCAGCCTCAGTCACCCCCTTGGAAGGAGTAATTATGCTCTGGGGTGGAATTTTCTTTTGAGGGGGGGTTCCTGTTTCTTTTTTTTTTTTTATTTAATACTTATTTCAGTTCAGCAAATGAACCAAATTGAAATAAATTTCAAACAAAGCAAAACCTGAATTAAAAATAAAACCCGAAATGAAAAAAAGAAAAAATTTTTACTGGCACATCCTCACCTCCAATCTCAGCTTCTTTTGAATTCCATAGGGATGTGCAAGAAAAAAATGTTTTATTTCGTATACATTTTAGGACATTATATTGGTTTTGTTTTATTTTGTATGCATTTTAGGGCATTATATTGTTTGCATTTTATTTCATTTGCATTTTAGGGCATCATATTGTTTGCTTTTTATTTTGTTGGCATTTTATTGTTTGGGTTTTATGTTGTTCCATTATTGTTATTCCATTTGTTTCACTTCTGTTAAAATCAATGGGGAAAAGCAGTAAGCACACCGTTTTTGCCCACAGCATTGTGCTTTTCTATCCAATTTTTAAGAAACTTCCAGGCACTGAAGGTCCCTCCCTACAGATCACTGTAGGCATTGAGTTAGGGGCAGAGCGAACAACAGAGGCAACGTGGAGGAGGCTGGCACAGGCAGCAGACACAGCAATATCCCAAGGCATCAGAGAGGGGCAAAGCAAGCAGCAGAAACCTCCCCCACCCAAGGCATTGAGGACAAAAAGTATGGGCAGGGATGTTCCGTGGGCAGAACCCCCCCCCCCCAGAGATGTGAAATAACGCCACACTCGTTCATCTCGACTGCAGACTGACTCTGCCCTCCAAAACTCTTTCGGCTAGCACAGTGGAAATTGAAACAGCTTTGGCGTGGACTGGTCGAATTAAAAAAAAAAGGGGGGGGAGGGGGTGTTTGCCCAGACTTTGCCACTGCTCTAATGCCCCACTGCTGCCAGGCTGCAGATCTGGCTCCTTCTGCCCCCGCACTGTACTGGCGCTGCTGACGTGGCACATTTCGTAGCTGATGGTGCTGTGACCTGCTCTGGAATTCCCGCGGACAGCGGGGAATAAATAATTTAGGTGCCTGCTAGACAGGTTGCTCTGCAACTTGAATCTCAGCCTCCCACCATCCTCCCATCTCTGCCAGAAGGCACCACTGCTTTGGGGGGAGGGTCTTCTGCAGTGTTCTCCTTTCCAAAGAAGATTCCTGATCTTGATGGGGGAGTGGGAAGGGAGGCTGCTGCAAGTGCCACTCTGCCCTAATCCCACAGCCCTTCCACACTTCTCTGCTCTCCCATGTCTGCTGCTAATTTTTCACCTGATGGCATTTTTTTTTTTTTTTAGGATAGAAGGATATCGCTGGGGAGTGGGGTATTATTTTCTTATTTGGACCAGCCAGTCAGCTTCATCGTGTGAGCGCTGGCACTGACACGTCACAGTAAACACAGCTAGATGCAGAATGCAAAGCCCGAGAGAGGTAACAGAATCTCAAAAAATGATTATTCAATAATTAATAATAAGGGGAAAAATAAAGAACTCAAAATATTTGAAAGAAAAACCTTGAAAATCAAAGGGTTAAAGCAAAAGGCACTGGAGGAGAATGGGTGTGTGGGTGGGTGTAAGCAGAAGGGGAAAACTGAATGGTCCGATAGGGGAATACACGTACACACGTGGCAGACTCCCCGGTTTGGCCACCAGGTGTCACTGTCCCTGGATAGAAGGAGCCATTCCATTCCCCCGAGTCCCTCCCACCTGCAGGGTCTGGATTGGATGCCTGAACTCTATTTAGCCCGGGCATTTTAGGAAACATTGGGATCAATTCGAGGAAGCTTTGAACAGTAAGGATGTTCCAGTTTCACAGGCTGGTGAGGCTTCACCCAACGGGAGTTTCTGTTAGAAGCGACCCCTCATCGTGCTCTCCCTGCCAGAGGGTCCTCCTCCTGCTAATTTACGGCGAGAGAGGGATGTTTGAGCCCGATATCCTTTTGGGGGTGAAAGGGCTCTCACCAGGAGACCACAGACCCGTGAGCCCTCTCTAAATCCTAGGAGGCCAAGCACCAGTCATGGTGAGGGCAGAGATGGATCGGGTTTAACTTAAGAAATATTTTTTGGATCTGAACAGAGTGGGGAGGTTTTTGGACCCACCACCACCTCACTGGGATCCCACATAACTTCTCCCCACAAGAAGTCCCCCCAGAAACAACAGGCGAGCATGGAAGAACAAGGACTGGATATCTCCATATCACGGGACCAGGATGGGCTGGATGTCCAAGGAGAAACTGACTCAAGGTAGGATTTTTTTGCTGTGACGTTGGGGACCCCTCCACTATGATTCAGCTTTGTGGAAGTAAAATCACCACCGGTCAGATGTAAATTCACTCTCCTGGACACTGGACTTCATTTAATGATGAACGATCAGTAAACTTTACCTTAACGCCCAGATCCTGGTCCTGTCTGATTTATCACAGCCTCTCGCCTCATGAGATGCACCTACGGTTTACACAACATCTGGGAGCCTTTTAACATAGTCTGCGCCACAAACAAGAGATCCCCCCCATAAAAAGAATCCCCCCCCCCCCTCCAGGGGATTTAGAGTCCAGCGTGGGAGTCATTTGCCAGCCGGAACAGCCCCTGAAGAAAATAAATATGGTTTTTTGTGTCCTTGGGACTAACAACCCCAACTAAAGGTCACACACACAGAATCGCTCAAAAAATAATAATAAAATAAAACCAGTTAGAGAGCTGAAGTGCAAATAAGGGGACGTGTAATACTAATATGAGAGAATAAAGCACAGGTAAGATAGATCACCCTCACAGTAATAAAACCCGTTATTTCTCTCTCTCTCTCTGACTCCTACCCAAGAAAGAAAAACACCCAGAGGAAGCCTTGTGTGTCGTCTGTGTTTCCAGTTATAAAAAGGCAACCCACAATTGGCAGAATCAAGCTAGGTTTGCTTATGATTGATTCTGGCTAACGTCTCCCTCCCCTACCTGGCTGGCTCAGCTAAAACATTAACAAAAAAAACCCCAAAAAGTAGTTCCACTAATCAAAAGTGAAGCAGCTCTGGATCAAACCAACATATTCTTAAGTTTTTGTGTTATTTTGGATGGCAAACTATATATCTATATATTAATGCACTTAGGAAGAAGTGATGTCTGTCTGTGTGCAGCACAGGACAGGGAGGCTCAGCCGCGTACTTCTCCCAGCAGCCCCAGCAGGCCCCAGAGCTGTCCAGGGTTTCCTCTACCCCCAGCCCCCCACACTATTGCCAGCCATAGGAAACCATCAGACTCAGTTGTAGACGTCTTCTAGCAGCCTGACCAGAGGACTCCAGAGGACAGTGTGAGCTGTACAGGCTTCAGGTCTTATAGCCCCCACACACAGTGTGCAGCTGCAGAAAACTAGCCAGCTCATTTGCATATTTCTTTCAGCAGGGGCTTAAAAAGGACACTGCAAGCTGTCTAGGCTTAGCTTCCACAGCCCCTGCACCGTTTCCAGCTGTAGAGAAACCAGAAGACTCATTTCCGCACTTTTCCTAGCAGCCAGCACAGACGAGTGGAAGGCTCCCCTTTGCATATCTTTCCCAGCAGCCCCAGTAAAGCATTTCAGAGGACACTGCAAGCCATCTCTGTTTCGCATTTCACAGCCCCAGCACTCTTTCTGACAGCAGAAGACCCGAAGGCTCATTCGCACACTTCTCCTAGCTGCCCCAGCAGAGGACCCCTGAGGACAGGACACTGCGATCTGTCGAGGCTTAGCTTCCACAGCCTCTGCTCTGTTTGCTTCTGCAGGGAACTGGAAAGCTCGTTCGCATACTTCTCCCAGCAGATTGGACACTGTGAGCCATCTAGGTTTTAGCATTCACAGGCCCCGCACTCTTTCTAGTACCAGAGGACCTGCAAACTCACTGGCTTATTTCTCCCAGTAGGACACTGTGACCTGTCTATGTTTCAGCTTCCACTGCTATTTTATTCCCATTTTCACCTGGAACTTTTATCCATAAAGATTCAACGTTGCATTTTGTTTCCTGCAGAACTTTTATCCTTTCTGACTCAATGCTCTCCTTAACATATAGTGCCACTGCGCCACCAGTTTGATCCATCCTATCATGTCGATATAATTTATACCCTGGTTTCACAGTGTCCCATTGGTTATCCTCCTTCCACCAGTCTCTGAGATGCCAATTATATCTACCTCTTCATCCAGTGCTATACACTCTACCTCTCCCATCTTATTTTTTAGACTTCTAGCATTTGTATACAGACATTTCAAAGTATTTTTTTTATTTGTATTAACAACCTGCTCATCAGTTGATGGGGGTAGTTTGGAATCTTTCTGCACTTTACTTAAAGGCACCTGGTCCAGTTTGGCATTTATTGCAACTTCTCTACTGGGATAAACTAATTTTCCTGTTCTCTTAGTATCCTTCAAGGATACATCGTTCTGAACCGTACACCTCCACTCTGGTTAAGGTGGAGCCCATCCTTTCAGAAAAGGACCCCCCCCCCCTTCCCCAAACTGGTGCCCAGTTACTAACAAACCTAAAACCCTCTTCCCTGAGCCATCGTCTCATCCACGCATTAAGACTGGCGCTCTGCCTGCCTCTGGGGTCCTGTACCTGGATCGGGGAGCATTTCTGAGAATGCTACCCTGGAGGTTCTGGATTTCAGTTTTCTACCTAAAACCCTAATTTTGTCTTCTGGAACCTCGCTGCTTAACTTTCCTATGTCATTGGTACCCACATGGACCAACACCTACCCAGCACTATCCAAAATCCTATCTAGGGGATGTGTGAGGTCCGCCATATTCGCACCAGGCAGGCAAGTTACCAAGCGATCCTCACGCCCACCAGTCACCCAACTATCAGCCTTCCTAATAATTGAATCACCAACTATATCGGCCGTCCTAACCTTTCCCTCCTGGGCACGTGACTCTGGAGACCTATCCTCGATGTGAGAGAATACTACATCACCTTGAGAGCAGGTCCTAGCTACAGGACTGCTTACTGCCTCAAGCTGATGCTCTCATAAGAACATAAGAACATGCCATACTGGGTCAGACCAAGAGTCCATCAAGCCCAGTATCCTGTTTCCAACAGTGGCCAATCCAGGCCATAAGAACCTGGCAAGTACCCCAAAAACTAAGTCTATTCCATGCTACAGTTGCTAGTAATAGTGGTGGTTATTATCTAAGTCAACTTAATTAATAGCAGGTAATGGACTTCTCCTCCAAGAACTTATCCAATCCTTTTTTAAACACAACTATACTAACTGCACTAACCACATCTTCTGGCAACAAATTCCAGAGTTTAATTGTGTGTTGAGTGAAAAAGAACTTTCTCCGATTAGTTTTAAATGTGCCACATGCTAACTTCAAGGAGTGCCCCCTAGTCTTTCTATTATCCGAAAGAGTAAAAAACCGATTCACAACTACCCATTCTAGACCTCTAATGATTTTAAACACCTCTATCATATCCCCCCTCAGCCGTCTCTTCTCCAAGCTGAAAAGTCCTAACCTCTTTAGCCTTTCCTCATAGGGGAGCTGTTCCATTCCCCTTATCATTTTGGAAGTCCTTCTCTGTACTTTCTCCATCGCAATTATATCTTTTTTGAGATGTGGCGACCAGAATTGTACACAGTATTCAAGGTGCGGTCTCTCCATGGAGCGATACAGAAGCATTATGACATTTTCCATTTTATTCACCATTCCCTTTCTAATAATTCCCAACATTCTGTTTGCTTTTTTGACTGCCGCAGCACACTGAGCCGACGATTTCAATGTGTTATTCACTATGACGCCTAGATCTTTTTCTTGGGTTGTAGCACCTAATATGGAACCTAACATTGTGTAACTATAGCAAGGGTTATTTTTCCCTATATGCATCACCTTGCACTTATCCACATTAAATTTTATCTGCCATTTTGATGCCCAATTTTCCAGCCTCACAAGGTCTTCCTGCAATTTAGCACAATCTGCTCTTGATTTAACTATTCTGAACAGTTTTGTATCATCCACAAATTTGATTACCTCACTCATCGTATTCCTTTCCAGATCATTTATAAATATATTGAAAAGCACGGGTCCAAGTACAGATCCCTTAGGCACTCCACTGTTTACCCTTTTCCACTGAGAAAATTGACCATTTAATCCTACTCTCTGTTTCCTGTCTTTTAACCAGTTTGTAATCCACAAAAGGACATCGCCTCCTAACCCATGACCTTTTAGTTTTCTTAGAAGCCTCTCATGAGGGACTTTGTCAAACGCCTTCTGAAAATCCAAATACAATACATCTACCGGTTCACCTTTATCCACATGTTTATTAACCCCTTCAAAAAAATGAAGGTTTGTTAGGCAAGACTTCCCTTGGGTAAATCCATGTTGACTGTGTTCCATTAAATCATGTCTTTCTATATGCTCTAAGATTTTGATCTTTAGAATAGTTTCCACTATTTTTCCCGGCACTGAAGTCAGGCTGACTGGTCTATACTTTCCCGGATTGCCCATGGAGCCCCTCCAACCTTCAGGTACAATGAATGATTTTAAAGATAGGTTACAAATTTTAACCAATAGATCAGAATTTTCATTTTTTTAGTTCCTTCAGGGCCCCTAGGATGCATACCATCTGGTCCAAGTGATTTACTACTCTTTAGTTTGACAATCTGGCCTACTACATCTTCCAGGTTCACAATGATTTGGTTCAGTTCGTCTGACTCATCACCCCTGAAGACCATCTCTGGAACTGGTATCTCCTCAACATCCTCATTAGTAAACATGGAAGCAAAGAATTCATGTAGTCTTTCTGCAATGGCCTTATCATCCCTAAGAGCCCCTTTAAACCCTCGGTCATCTAACGCTCAGGAAAATGTTGAAAAGAACCATCCATGGACCAATCCCTGAGTCACACCACTAGTAACAACCCCCCCCCCCCCCCTCCTTAAAGAAAACTCCATTTACCACTACCCTTTGTCACCTCCCACTGAACCAGGGCACTCAACTTATTTATGTCTTCTGTGGGGAAACATGACAAAGGCCTTCCTGAAATCCAAGTAAACTCTCTGGTCACCCAATCAAAGAAATTGATCAGATTTGTCTGGGAAGATCTACCTCTGGTAAAGCCATGCTGCCTTGGATCATGAAATCCATTAGATTCCAAAAATTGCATTTTCCTCTGTTTTAGCAGTGATTCCATTAATTTGCTCAGCATGAAGGTCAGACTAACTGGCCTGTAGTTTCCAGCCTCTTCTTACTTCTACTTTTATGAATAGGAACCAAGTCCACCCTTTTTTAGTTCTCCAGAACTAATCCCAAATCTACAGAAGTATTGAAAAGATCCACCAGTGGAGCAGCCAGGACTTGTTTAAGTTCCCTCAATAATATTGTATGTACCCATCTGGTCTCATTGCCTTCTTGAAAGTTTAGTTAGCTCCTCATGAACACACAAAATCGATTGAGTTCTGCCTTACTTCTAATCTTATTTATACTTGTAATGGCCCCTTGACTACTTACCTCGCACACTTATATACTTGTGGTTAATAGTCTCAGGCCACACAACTATATACATTTCTACAAGATAGCCAGAACATTTAATCTTTGACAATTTGGAGTTGTTGGCCCCCACAGTATACCACCACCATATAGAACAGAGGTGACCTCTTGTGTTCCCGCTTACTCAAGTATTATTATTATCCTCCACCTTTTTTCCCAAGTCTCACCCATGTGAAAAGATGCAACTGAGCTGGTGGGCAGTGTTGGCCCTGGGGGGTCCATTGCATCTAAACCATTGCCATCTCCTTGGTGCCGCTTCTGCTTTGCTGAAAAGTCTATGCCAACATTGGGGTCCTCGCCCTCCTGGGGATCTGACTCCACCTCCCAGTCTGTCGCTGGGATCCACACCCTCCTGGGGACCCAACTCTGCCTCCTGGAATGCTGCTGGCGTTCTTGCCCTCCTGGGGATCACTTGATCTGCCAATGGGGTCCTTTTGCTCAAGGGGGACCCAGGCTCACCTCCCAATCTACTGGGATCCACACCCTCCTGAGGGACTGCTCAATCTGTTGCTGGGGTCCACTTGCTCAAGAGGGACCCAAGGTCACTTCCCAATCTGCCACTGGGGCCCCCTTCCTCTAATCTGCTGCCGGGGTCCATGCCCTCCTTGGAGATCACGTGACCTGCTGCTAGGCTCCATGCCCTCCTGGAGGACCACTCAATCTGCCGCTGGGGTCCACTTGCTCAAGACAGACCCAGGGTCACCTCCCAACCTGCCACTGGCAGGTTGGGAGGTGACCTGGGAGGTGGGACCTGGAGAGGTGACCTGGGAGGTGACCTGGGGACTGCTCAGATCTGCCGCTGGGATCCACACCCTCTTGGGGGACCGCTCCACTCCGGATCTGCTGCTATTCTTCGGTTCCTCTCCCTTGGTAGGCGGTCTTTTCCCTGATTTGGGTTTACAGCTCCATCAGGCATATGGTTTGTTTAGCGTTCAGTGATTTAGGCCCTCCGCAAACTCATCTTTTAGTGATTTTCGCTCCGCTAAGCTCATGGCCAGTCATTTGCTGTTACCCAGCCTGGATGGGTTGCCTTCTGTCAGCCAAGAAATAGGCAGGACCATGGGAAGAGAATGTGTGTGCACACCCCTCCAACATGCCTGGTTTTTTTTCTGTCTGAGAACTGTGTACCCAAGGGTCTCACTCCCCTTGTCAGTCAGTGTGAGAATCTATTTGCTTCCTAGGACTGTTTTTCAGTACACATTTATCACAAATCCCTCTCTCATTCAGAATTCTCCAATGTAGGAATTTTCCAGTCATAGTTCTGTGTGATTTAAAGTGAAACTTACCTGAGACTCTGACTTATCTATTCAATGGTCATGTATGCACTTTCACAGTGAGAGTTCTGGCAACCTTTTCAATCTCAATCTGGGTTTCCTGGGCTGGCTGCATTGTCCTATTTTTTTTTCTCTGCTGCAGTTCACTTAAATGGTAGCCTGCTCTTTACCCTCTCTCCTTTGGGAAGGGGGGGGGGGGGGCGGAGTTCATGTTCATTTTATGTGGTCCTGTTCCATGCCCTTCCATAGTGAACACCAAACAGAAATATTTGTTAAGCAAGTTTGCTTTTTTCTCATCAGCCTCTGCATACTCCTCCCCTTCACCTTTGAGTCTCAGAATGCCACTTTTGCATTTCTTCTATCACTAATATATCTAAAAAAAAAAAAAAGGCTTGTTTCCCCATTTTACCATAATTGTTATTTTTAATTTCCTTTAAATTTTTGCATTCCTGACTGCTTTCTCAGCTTGCCTTAGTTTTCCCAGATATTGTTGCCTGCCTTCCACCTCCTGTGATTTCTTGTAATTTATGAATGCTAACCATTTCTTACTTACTTTTCAGCTCCTATTTTTTTTAGAAAACTATAGCGGCCTCTGTGTCCTCTTTCCTTTATTTGCTTTCCTAACAAAAAGATGAGTTGCCCTGATAATATCTCTTTTAGTTTTGCCCACCTTGAAGTCCTGCCCCCATTTTAAGAAAGTTAAGTTTTCCCCGAAGTCTAGGACCCTCGCCTTTGAATGACCCCTTCATCTCTTGAGCCCTAATACTGAACCCCACCATCCGGTGATCACTGGATCCCAGGTGACCATCCACTACAACATCAGGGATACTGTGCATTTTCTATCACCAACAGACAGAACACTTCTCTGTGAAGGCCTCGGGTCAACTGGCATCATTTTCTACAATTACATCGCTGGGGTAGGAGGGACTAGGAAATTATCCTGCGAGAGTCTTCAAAGCCTATGGATGAGTGGAAGACACTGGGGGTCAGGTCAAGGGTTATGTAGGAAGGGCCTATGAGGGATTGTTTGGTTTTTTTTTTGTGGTGGCGCATGCAGTGGTGGGGAGGGGAGGCCAGATCAGACATTTTGTTTTTCTTTGGTTTTATTTATTTATTTTTTATTTCATTTTTTTTACATTTGTGTTTTCTGGAGAAATAAATGAAAGAAAACCCAGAGGCGATATCAGATTTCTAAAACAAAAAGGTATGAAAATACCTATAGTTTGACCTTGATGTAGATTTATTTTGTGGTGTATTCTGTAATAATTTTGCTGCAGCTTCAAAATGGATCCCAGATGGAAGGGATTAGGAAATATTGTCGCGATGTTCCCCACTTGTCTGCTCATTTTGTAGGAGGATAGAGTAGGGATGGGTAAGCCACATCACATTAACACCGAAGGAGGTTTGGCTCGGTTCTGAGTGTACAAGTCACCGCCAGCTCTGGCCTGATATGGCTTGGGCCGAATCCTCACGGTTCCTCTTGGCTCACCTACAAGGACGGCTTGGACTCAGCTGCCCAGTTGAATGCTTAGGGCTTGATTCACCCAAAATATTTTCAGTAAGGACTGGATGGATTAATAAATCATACTTGTCACATTTTTTTGAGCATCTGGTCTTGTCCTCGCTATTTTTTTCCATTCCGTGTGCATGGGAAAATGGCTTTCGTAGATCGGGCGCCCAAGTTTGTTACTTTTGCTGGTCTGCTGGTTCAATGATATTTATCATCTGGACCAAATTCCCTCCACTAACCAGAGCTGTGCTGTCATTTTAAAATGACAGGAAAACCTCAGTGATAGTAATATCATTGTCTGCCTTTTTTCCATCAGAAATTACACAAAAAGCTAATGAAATTTTGTTACGCATCATGTCATTTCTAACATAAGAACACAAGGACATAAAAACATGCCATACTGGGTCAGACCAAGGGTCCATCAAGCCCAGCATCCTGTTTCCAATAATGGTCAATCCAGGTCACAAGTACCTGGAAGCATCCCAAGGGGTAGAGAGAGTCCAAGCTGCTTATCCCAAGAATAAGCAGTGGATTTCTGCAACTCTACCTTAATAATGGTTTATGGACTTTTCCTCCAGGAACTTGTCCAAACCTTTTTTAAACACAACTGCACTAATAGCTTTCACCACATCCTCTAGCAACAAATTCCAGAGCTTAATTATGTGTGTTGAATAAAAACAATTTTTTTTCTTATTAGTTTTAAATGTATCACCCAGTAACTTCATTGTGTGTCTCTGGTCTTTGTACTTTGCAAAAAAGAGTAAACAATTGAATGACATTTACTTGTTCGATTCCCATTATTTTATAGACATTTATCATATTTCCCTCAGCCGTCTCTTGTCCAAGCTGAAGAGTCCTAACCTCTTTAGCCTTTCCTCATAGGGGAATTGTTCCATCCCCTTTATCATCTTGGTCGCCCTTCTCTGCACCTTTTCTAATTCTGCTGTATCTTTCTTCAGATGGGATGACCAGAACTGCACACAGTATTGAAGATGAGGTTGCACCATGGAGCGACACTTATGATATATGCTCTTTTTAAATGTGTTAGCATGTGCTAACATGTGTGACGAGCCTTTGGTACCATCACTATGTTGGCCCATGTTCTTAAACCCCTTTGAGTTAGGGGTAAAGAGTTAGGATGCAGAGGGAGGGGGCGCACCAGTGCAGAACAGCTCCGGCCCCCCCTGCAGTATAGCTGGGTGTGGCATTCTTGGTTAGAAGTGAAGGTGAAAGAGTTTTGTATTTTTTTTACCCTACCCTTTGACTAGGCCTCTTGCCCAGAATGCTCTCTGGGGTAGGAAGGGGGCCAGTACCCCTTTTGGTACTTGTTCAAGGGGTTTTTAAAGATTTTGGTTGTATCATTTTGAGGTTCTCTTCCTGCGAGAGTCCTGGTATCTCTGGCTGGAGGATTTTGGGGACTCCACTGGGAGGTGGGAGGGGGGGCAGATTCCGCTGCTTTTCATCCCGCACAGAGTGGGCTGGATCGGGGGTGACTCACTTTTTATGAAGTGTTTCCGGGGGGGGGGGAGTTGCTGCCACCCTTCCTGCATCTACGAGAGCTGCTGTATCGCTTGCTGTCTGCACCTTTCCAAAAAAAAGGACCCTGCTTATCATGTGAAGAAGAGAATTAGGAGTGAGAACTTTTTCAGATGCTTTGGAAGCCCCCATCCGGAGTCTTCACCCTGGGGAGAGGAGGCAAAAGTGGGAGCTTCTTGCGTAGACTGTTATCTTGGGGGGGGGGTTGCCCTCGGTAATTTTGGAGGAGGATTTTTCCCCCACCCAGAATACCCCTGTCCACCTGGGAGCCTTGCTCGTCCAAACCCTGGAGGCTGAGTCTCTTCCCCGGCCCCCCTTCTGCTGAGAGAAACCGGCACAGAGCTGTGAGTAACGGGCGCTCGGCCCCCGACACCGGAGAGCCCCGGGTTTAGTGTCAGTCAGCGAGTGAAGGATGGAGGATGGGGGAGGATCCCCCCTCCAGCCGAGGAGGCAGTTCCTCTGACTCTGTGTAAGAGAACAGGCAGACAGGGGCTTATCTTTCTGTTATTGTGCAGGCCCAGTCAGTCAGAGGAGCCAAGCAGGCCCTGTTCGGTGGCCCTGACCAGGGTCGGGAAGGGGGTTTTCCTTTCCAGCCCACTCACTGGGCTGCTGTGGATTATTCCCCTCTGGGTTATTCTTTGGAATTTGAACTTTTAAGTGGTCGGGGCCTTGCTGGAACCTGTTCAGCTCCTGGGCCCAGGGAACGGGGAGCTCTAGGTCTGGGCATGGACAGGTTAGGGAAGACCCGCACCACCACCAGCACCAATTGCCTCGGTGAGGAAGGGGGAGCCAATGACCTGCTGCAAGGAGTCACCCTGGTGTTATTCTCAGTTTTTGAAAACAGGGCCAGTGAGAGCCTCTTTACTGCCCTGTGCAAACAATTATTGAGCTTCTCCCTCCCCCTTTTTCATTCAGTCTCTCTCTTGGGCCCGCCAAAAACAGCCCAGCTCCTTCCAGCAACCTAAACTTTAAACACTTTCACCTTCTCCCCTGCCCCGGAGCCCGTGGCCAGTACAAGAGTATTAGGTGCCCTAGGGGAACCCTTGTACCCCTCCCTCACCCTCTCCACGCACACAGGTAAGATTTCTGCATTCGTAATAACAGATTTTACATGAAAAACAATATTGAAAGTACAGTCTTCTGCTGTAAAATTATCACAACATGTGTATTATATTTACATGCACTGCTGTGGTGCCAACCAGAAAACCCTACAAAAAGACACTTAGAACCCATGTGACACTAGGACGACTGTAACAGGGGTTGGGTGTGGGCTTGACCCTCCGAAAGCTACGGATAAATTACAATTAAAATATAATAAGCCTCCCATACCAAAACAGCACTAACTGCCAGACTTAAAAAGTAAGAACCCTATCATGAGAAGGCAGCCCTGCAAATATTTCACCAGGCCCTAAAACACCAATACACCTCCTATTAGGGAAACAGAACAAACCAAGCTGCTATGGATCCCTAAATGCTAGCAGAATACCTCTCCTTGGTCACACATGCAGACCCTCACCAAATACAGAAAAAAGAAAACACACACACACACACAGTTTCCCTCCTGCTCATATACATATCAGCTCACTCTCACACAGTTTTTTGACAGCCATGGTCCCCCTCTTCTTCACTTCCGCCGTGGGGCAGGTTGGGAATTGCATCACGGCTTTTTTTTTTCTTCTGGCTGCTTGGCAGGTTGGAAGCGCTGGGCAGCCCCATAGCTCCTTCCTCTCAGCCGTGCGGCAGGTTGGGAGCACCGGGCAACCCCGTAGATCCTTCCTCTCAGCCGTGCAGCGGGTGGGGGAACCGCCACGCGGCACTGGCCTCTTCCCGTTCTTGGCCTCCTGGCGGAGTCTGGTGGTGGCGGCGTCAGCAGCCGCATTGTCTTCATCTTGGCCCCTGACTGTGGCCCCCGAGGTCGTCGCCCACTTCAGGCCGCCGCCTTGTGCAAGTGCACGGCTTGCATCAGTGAATTGCGCCGGCCCTGTTTGCAAAGATTAAAGTTCAAGATGCAGGAGGACGTTCCGACTGCCCTTCCTTCCTGCCGGGAGCACTGAGAATCCTGCTCCAAGGGATCCCTCCTATCAGGGATTCAAAGAAGAGAACAAGGACTGGATCAGTAACAAGGGCACATCGATACCAACAAACTATGATTAAAGGCAAAGCCTAACCTTCGAAAGGACACCCATCCGGTAATTCTCAGGACCCTGGGGAGGGAGAGAGAGTTTTATCTCTCTGTGCAGTGGCAGTAACTGTTTATCCTTGCCAGTCGGAAGGGGCGGTTGGGCTCATCAAAAGGACACCCTGCCCACTTGGGGGACCCCGGAATTTCCCTGGCTGACCTCGACTTTTCCTGCTCAGATTCAGGAGGAATTTGTGACAAGCAAAAAATATATCGTTGTGTTGCTGTGCATTAAGATTTGTGCCATCTGCATCATTTTCATCAGTAAAGAATTGCTTTTGGACACTAACACAGTGACTCCAGTTATGGTTTGGTTTTTTTTGGCACACTCAGCGCATTTTGGGAGAGAGACATACACTTAGCTACCCCAGGGATAAGTAAAGGAAAAACAGGAGCCACCCTTAGCACTTGGGGCCCACCCTCAACCAAGTATCCAGGCCCTGAAATCAGGAGACTCTGCCAAGCTAGCCTGGGAAGGTTCCTGCCCCCCACGAGTACAACAAATAAGTTTATGGCCTCATCGAATTGCAATCCGCCCCCAGGGATGGGGGTTGCATGTGTTTCCCAGTCGATTGTACCAAGAACTGATGTGCGAGAGTTTCTACAGTAAAGATTTAATTTTGAAAACTCAACCTGAGCCTCCAGAGTATTTCATTGGCACTCATATCCCTTACTGGTGAACTTTAGGTGAAAACTGGCCAGGTTAAAGGAATTAGAAGCCACCTTGGAGGATTTATTCCTCCCACCTGATCCCCAGGGCCTTGGGCTGTGTAAAGAAGGCAGCGAGAAGTAGCAGAGTGGCCCCGGGGACCCTCGTGTGCCCCCCTGCCCCTCTAGGCTCACAAACTGGAAAGGGGTTACACACGTTTCAGCGTGCACTTTTTAATAAAGAAAGGGCATGCGCTGTAAAATGATAGTATGTGCCAAATCAAAATGAACGAATGGAGCGATAGATACAGGAAAGTGAGGTCAAAGAAACATCGTAATCCCGAGACAAAACTGCGGCGTGAAAGCAATCTTTTCCCATGCACTCTACCGACCCATCGCGATATCTGATCTGCTCCATCCACAGTCGCGTAACGCGCTGCAGGATTGTCTCTGCCCCTCTTACCCTTCCCTTTTAATCTTCCTGATTTCCAACCTGACACTGGATTTCTCTCCTGTAATTTTGTTGCTCTTCGTATGCGCCACTCATCGTCACTAGTTTACTGAGCCATGACTTGTCTCGTTCCTTCTGCCGAGAAGTCTCTTCTTTTTAGGCTTTGGTTTTGGTACAAACTACTATAGCCAGGTCGGCATAGATTGCAGTTACTTGTATCGTCCAGCTGTGCACTGTCTCGGGAGATTGCTCGGGGATTCATGTGTCTGCAGGCATGGCTGTTTATCAGATGAAAGAAGCCCACATAAAGACGTTGCCTGAAATACATTCTCATGGCTTCTGGAATTTATTTAGAGAGCATGTTCTCTGTACGACGCCACTGCACCCAAAATAAATCTCATGATTACAGCATCCCACACGATTTACAACCCAAGTGTGAGCACAGAAAAAGTCTTACCAAACTCCATACTGCACGTAGGAATTACAAAAGAGATTGCTCTTTGAGTATAAAGGAGAAATTACTGCTTACCTGATAATTTCCTTTTCTCTAGTGAAGACAGGTTAATCCACACCAGTGGGTTATGCACCTCTACCAGCAGATGGAGATGGAGCAAAACTAACGTCATGGTATATATATATACCTCTGCACTGACATCAGCTTGCCAGTATTCTTGCAAAAGCCAACTGTGGACAACTAAACAATACATGAACATAACTATTATAACTATTAACAGACAACCATTCAAACACTCAGTTAACAGGAAAACACTGAGCTCAGACAAGGAGTATAATGTCACTAATCTAGAGACTGGATCTGACACTCACCAGTAATCCCCAGAACACAGCCACACAGGAGGACAATAGCATCACCATCCGGCAGCCAAGGGCGGGAAGGTGGATTAAGAAAAGGAAATTATCAGGTAAGTAGAAATTTCTCCTTTCTTAGCATTCAGACAGGTTAATCCACACCGGTGGGATGTACCAGAGCTACTTCCGAACAGGGCGGGAGGATGACTATGGTCCGATCAACACCGCACACGCAAAGGCTGCGTACTCCTGGCCTGCACATCTAGGTGGTAATGCTTGGAAAAGGTGTGAAAGGAGGATTACATCGCAACTCAGCAAATCTCGATGGGAGATAACAATCTAATCTCCGCCCATGACATTGCCTGAAGTCTAGTGGAATGAGCCCTCGCCTGACTAGGCAATGGCTGGTTAGCATCCACATCCGTGGCCATGATTACCTCCTTAATCCAGTGAGCTATCATAGCCCATGATGCTGGCTCACCCTGTTTACTCCTACCGTGGAGTATAAACAGTCGATCCGTCTTCCTGAGAGGTTTAAAAACCTCTTAACATCCAAGGTCCGTAATAGGCGATATTCATCTGCATCTCTGTCCAGAGTCAGCAGGGAAATTGATTGATTCAAATGAAAAATATGAGACCACCTTTGCAGGGTCGAGCTATCCAAAGAATGTCAGACAATGGATTGCAAACTGGCTAAAAGACAGGAAACAGAAAGTAGGATTAAATGGACAATTTTCTCAGTGGAAGGGAGTGGACAGTGGAGTGCCTCAGGGATCTGTATTGGGACCCTTACTTTTCAATATATTTAGAAATGATCTGGAAAGAAATACGACGAGTGAGATAATCAAATTTGCAGATGACACAAAATTGTTCAGAGTAGTTAAATCACAAGCAGATTGTGAGACTGGAAAATTGGGCATCCAAATAGCAGATGAAATTTAATGTGGATAAGTGCAAGGTGATGCATATAGGGAAAAATAACCCTTGCTATAATTACACAATGTTGGGTTCCATATTAGGTGCTACAACCCAAGAAAGAGATCTAGTTGTCATAGTGGATAACACATTGAAATCGTCGATTCAGTGTGCTGCGGCAGTCAAAAAAGCAAACAGAATGTTGGGAATTATTAGAAAGGGAATGGTGAATAAAACGGAAAATGTCATAATGCCTCTGTATCGCTCCATGGTGAGACCGCACCTTGAATACTGTGTACAATTCTGGTCGCCTCATCTCAAAAAAGATATAATTGCGATGGAGAAGGTACAGAGAAGGGCTACCAAAATGATAAGGGGAATGGAACAACTCCCCTATGAGGAAAGACTAAAGAGGTTAGGACTTTTCAGCTTGGAGAAGAGACGACTGAGGGGGGATATGATAGAGGTGTTTAAAATCATGAGAGGTCTAGAACGGGTAGATGTGAATTGGTTATTTACTCTTTCGGATAGTAGAAAGACTAGGGGGCACTCCATGAAGTTAGCATGAGGCACATTTAAAACTAATCGGAGAAAGTTCTTTTTTACTCAACGCACAAATAAACTCTGGAATTTGTTGCCAGAGGATGTGGTTAGTGCAGTTAGTATAGCTGTGTTTAAAAAAGGATTGGATAAGTTCTTGGAGGAGAAGTCCATTACCTGCTATTAATTGACTTAGAGAATAGCCACTGCCATTAGCAATGGTAATATGGAATAGACTGTACGTACGCCTCTGACAAATTCAGAGATGTAAGAAACTCCCCCGCCTGTACTGCCATTATCACTGAGGGTAAAGTTTTCATGCAGAAACGAATCACCCGCAAATGACGACTGACTCTCTTGAGATCCAGGATGGGGCAAAAAGAATCCTCTTTCTTGGATACAACGAAATAAATGGAATATTGGTCCATATTTTCTTGTGACATGGGCAATGGGATCATAGCCCACAGGTTGAAGAGCCTTGACAACGTACACTCCACTGCCTGCTTTTTCTGCGGAGAGCTGCAGGGAGACACCATGAAAATGTCCCAAGGAATGTTGAGAAACTCCATAGCATAGCCATTTATTTATTTATTTAAAGTTTTTTATCTACCGACATTCGCAGATACATCATGCCGGTTTACATAGAACAAGGATAACGGGAAAAACAAGTTACACTGAAGAAGAGCATTTGTAACAAGGAATTAAGAGAATTTCAATAACTAAAATAAACGCAGTGGGCCGAACATATGAAAAATATTTCAGAAACTGATAAGAGCGCAAAGGGCTGAACATATGAGAATATGTTATTGCAAGAACAATTTTACAAACAGTTATTACAAGAACAATGATAACAGGAGGAAATTACAAAGAAAAAGGGCATATGTAGCAAGGAAATTAAGGCATGAACGCAGAGGGCTGAACATGTGAAAGCACGTTATTAAAAGAATAAGTCATCTAGGACAGGGAAATCGTGAAATGGGAAGCATATAGCAGGGATATAGGTGACCAGAATTTAAGGAGTCAAAGGTGTTTAGGGATGTGAATCGTTTTTTGACGATTTAAAATATCGTCCGATATATTTTAAATCGTCAAAAATCGTTAGAGGCGATATTTAATAGGAATTCCCCCGATTTATCGTCAACAATCGTAAATCGGGGGAAGGGGGAGGGGAAGGGGGAGAGCGAGAAAACATTAAAACATCCCTAAAACCCACCCCGACCCTTTAAAATAAATCCCCCACCCTCCCGAACCCCCCCAAAATGCCTTAAATTACCTGGGGTCCAGAGGGGGGGTCCCGGTGTGATCTTTTACTCTCGGGCCTCCGCTGCGTTGTGGAAATGGCGCCGGCGCTACCTTTGCCCTGTCATATGACAGGGCAAAGGTAGCGCCGGCGCCATTTTGTTTTTTGTCCCCTGACGTCAGGAGCGTAGGAGATCGCTCCCGGACCCCCGCTGGACCCCCAGGGACTTTTGGCCAGCTTGGGGGGCCTCCTGACCCCCACAAGACTTGCCAAAAGTCCAGCGGGGGTCCGGGAACGACCTCCTTGCACTCGAATCGTTTTGCCGCACAAAATGGCGCTACCTTTGCCCTGTCATATGACAGGGCAAAGGTAGCGCCGGCGCCATTTCCACAACGCAGTGGAGGCCCGAGAGTAAAAGATCACACCGGGACCCCCCTCTGGACCCCAGGTAATTTAAGGCATTTTGGGGGGGTTCGGGAGGGTGGGTGATGTATTAGTGTGCCGGTTTTCCCGCCCTCCCCCGATTTACGATTTACACGATATTTAAAGAAACAAAACCGCGACGATCCGATTCCCTCCCCCCCCAGCCGAAATCGATCGTTAAGACGATCGATCACACGATTCACATCTCTAGTTTCCATGTCTAAATTAAGCACAATGTAGCCATCTCTTATCACCTCTAGAACCCACGTGATCTCAAGCCACCTTTGATAAGAAAGAGAGAGGCGACCCCCTATCTCCTATTCCCAGGGTGTTTTGGCACACATTCATTGAGAGGTTTGGGGGGCACCGCCATTCGAGCCTGCACCCTGTCTGGACTGCCTGGGATGAAAGGACTCACACCTACCCAAAGGTAGAGCCCTCTAAGAAGCTGCTCCTCTGTAGGGTTGAAAGCGTTTGAAACTCTTAGCACAACCTCTCGTGCCGAAAAAGCCTGCTTCTTGTTCTCTGGAAACCGAGAAATCTGGGACTCAGCCCACTTATTGGCCATTTTTTCCAGCTTACTCCCAAACAAGAGTGATCCTTTAAAGGGCAATTTCATAAGATTAGACTTTGAAATTTTATCGGTCGACCAGTTCCTCAGCCATAGCTGATGCCTGGCCGCCATCACCGAAGCCACCCGTCTGGCAGAAGTGCGGACCAATCCGCAGCCCGCATCTGCCAAAAAGTTCCATCACTGCCCTGGAATTCAAATCAGATTCATTGACTTCCTGAGAGAGAAGCAAACAAGGGTGAGCAACCAGGGAGCAACAAGAAGCTATCTGCAAATTCATTGCCACCGCCTTAAAAGCCTGCTTAAGGATAGCCTCAATTCTCATACGCTGTGCATCCTTCAATGCCACTCCCCCTTCCACAGGTATAGTTGTCCACTTGGTGACGGCACATACCAACGCATCCGCTTTCGGAAAGGGCAACTGCACAGCGCTTCCAAGGCTCGCCCCCCCCCCCCTCCCTTTAAAATTAGCTTCCAGGGTGCCCCATTCAAGGTCAATCAATTCTTGAATAGCATCCATAACATGATGCTTTACTCAAAGAAATTAAAGTGGAATTTTTCTTTGGCTCAGGCATGGAATCAGCTCCTGGCTCCCCCAGCATCTTCAGTGTCTGCGAAATCAGAGCCGGCAGCTCATCTCTGTGAAAGAAACGCAACATTGTTCTTTACGACTCCAGTCCCGGAGGAATTTCCCCGTCCTCCAGGGAGTAAAGATCGGCATCATCATCCGTGCCATCTGGGTGATCCACAGCAGATCTAGGCGTACTCCGATGCTTACCCATGGCACCAGGCATGCGTGAATCCACAGCCTGCGATCCTGAACTGCTAGGTTTGGCCGGGGCCGCCAACTGCGTCTGAAAAAAGGACTGTGGCCCTTGATAAAAAATTCCACCCAAGAAAAGACAGAAGGATCCATACCAAAACCAGGCGGTGTTGGTCCTGCGTCCACTGAGCTACCTTCCCCCGCTGACGTACCAGTTAGGTGAGCCCCGAAACCAGGAGAAACCTATGACAGTTCCCCCTCCTGTTCCATTCCCTCTTCATGCTGGGAAGGACCAGCCTTAGCAAAATCAACTGAAGATAATTCTCCCTGAGCCTCCAAGCAGCGCTGACACAAGTTAGAGGGAACGCCAGGCTGCGATGCCCGAATAGTAAAGCAGCACAAAAGGTAAGGCGCTTAGGCTGCTTTGCTACCGGTGTCATTCTGCTATCAGTACATTTCCAAAAGTGTCTGATAACCGTGCGCCCAGCTGCTCTCTGTGCAATAAAGGTACACCACGGGTGCCCAAAATGCAGGCACTCAATACATGATTCAGATAGGCGCTCACCTATGTACACACCCAGGCGTGCAAGTGTGAACAGACGCAGCAGCCTTTTTTGCAAAAAAGCGTGCAAATGCCGCCATGGCCTACCACGCGGCAACTAAGCAAACCCTGAGAGCGGGGCTTAGCCAAAAAGGTTGCTCAACCCACTAGGCTGCCATGACACCCATCCCCCCCCCCCCCCCCGCTCCCCTGGAGGCAGGAACGGAAGTTGGATCGGCGCACCGAACCGGAGATCAGAAGGGAGATGGAATCCCTAAAATCAACTCCCCTTTTCTTTCTTTTTTTTTTTAATACTCTTTACCTGAGCTCAGCCCGTCCCCACCAAGTACAAAGTCAGTCTCCGGCTGTGGTGGGAGAGGGCAAAGGCCTTCACCGCTGCACTCGGCTTCCTAAACCCGCTAACCTCTCAGCTGTTTGTCTCTGTATAGCTAAATCCACACCAGAAAACCAGCTACCGGCCCGAGGCACTTTTCTGAGGGAGGGATCCGCAGATATCACCTCAGGAAAACTCAACTGGAGGGTGGGGCAAATTCATTTCCTTCTTCTTTCTCCTTCTACAAATTTTTTTTTTTTTTTTTTAAGCAATCCCCAGTAGGGAGAAGCACGTCCACCATTTGCTGGAGACGGAGAATATGACGGGCTGATGTCACTGCAGGGGTATAGATACTGTGATGTCAGCTTTGCTCCGTCTCCATCTGCTGGTAGAGGTGCATAACCCACTGGTGTGGATTAACCTGTCTGAATGCTAAGAAAGATGTTATTCCAGCTCGACGCAAACTTGTTTGAGAGAAATCAGATTGAAATTGTATAAGGACAAAAATGTTACTGATTGCTCTCACATCAAGAAGTTCTGACTTTTCCAAAATGCAAAATCTTAACTGCATGGTCTCACGTTCTTTTCCATCTGATCACAGCTCTCTCTCTCTCTGTCCGCCCCAGTTTTGCAGTGAGGCCGCGGGTGGAATACATTTTACAGCAGCAGTTTACATGGCAATGAAAAGGAAACGGTGTTTTCTTTTTTTTTTTTTTTTTACTTAAAGACAAAGAAGAGATGTAGCTCATTTACATGGGTTACGAGTGTTTTCCCCACCTAAATCTGCTGTTTGGAAATTTCCCCTCCCTCGAAGCAGCTAAACATTTGCCCATTCTTCCCCATGGCACGGGCTTTTAGTCACCTGGTGAGGAGGCAGTCCTGAGGGCAGATCTGCACGCATGAAAGTTTTCAACGCAAAATTACGCACAGGTTCTCGTTTTGCAGCCTGGAGCAAAGAAAGCCCAAGGGTGCAAAAAAAAATACAGATGAACTTTTTCGCAATGCAGACATTTTGAAAACTCACCCCCTATATTCTGTTCAGCCTATCCCTAAAAATAGTTATCGGCGTGTGTGTGTGTGTGTTTGAGGGGGGGGGGGGGTGAGTTGGCCTGTTGCGTGGAAAATCTTTGTCTTGGCACGGAAAGAGGGTAGGCCCTACCGAGTTCACATATTGAACAAATAAAACCGTACATGAATATAACTAGTAAAACACTCTCTGAATTTGTCAGCCGGGAAGGGAGGGAGCAGGAGATGGGGAGGGAGGAGAGGGGGTCCTATTATCCTGAGCTCCAAAGCCAGGCAGGAACCCAGGCTATAAGCTGCAGATGTTCTTGCTGAGGGCTGCTACGATTTGCCCTCGTACGTGCAATGCCGTTCTTCCTCAATTAATCGAGATTTTAAAAGGATTCAGAGTCCTCTCCCTCCCGGCTGCTCCAGCCATAATCTTTCACGAGTAGCTATTCCGGCACACGCACTGCGTGAACGTGGAAAACCCTTTCTAAGGTTGGTTAGGGGCTTAGGTTTTTAATTTCGTCCGCGGTGGAGGGAGGAAAAGGGATAGCGGAGGGGGAACTAGTTCTCCTGATCCAAGGCGTTTTCTATACATTTGAGATTTTCCGGTAGGCGCAGGATTATCAGAAACACCCAGATTGTTTTTTGTTTTTTTTTTTTTATCAAGGAAGGTTTTCTGTTGGTAAAAAGACTGATAAGGGATGCTATTTTCACCACCTTCATAAACAGTTCGGGCTCTGGTTTATAAAAACGCGGAAATAGAAATGGTTCGGCTAGCAAACGAGTTTTGCGCTTGTCTTTGCCGTTCTCACACTTCCAAATTCAATCAGACAGATTAAAAAAAAAACTGCATAATTTTTGAAAAGTCGGATGGTTTTGCACTATTTTGAAATATTGCGTCTTTCCCCCCCCCCCCCCCCCCAAGCTTTAATTTCCTGCACTTTGAAGTGGATTACATTCAGGTACTGTTGGTAGAGGAAATGGTCTCCGGAGACACGTTGGCAAAGCGTGTGATGAGACTTTTGCACCTGGGAGTAGTGAGTTTAAGGACGGTGGTAAAATCCCACAGTTCCTTATCTCGTGTGCGTTGTCAGTTCCAGAGTACACAGTTGAGAAAAGGATGACGCTGTTGTGAGTTACTGTTTCGATCTCAAGGGCCGGCATGCATCCAGAAAGCATGGGGGTCCTTATCCAAAGTGTTCGGCTAAGTTTGGGCCTTGGTGGGGAAAAACAGGTTTTGAAAATCCCGCCGGCTTCATCGCGCCCCCCCCCCCCCCCACCCCGTCTTATCCAATTAATCCCATCCATTCAGGGGCGGGCGGGGGGTAAAGCAGTGTTATCCGTCTAGCAGGCCGACACAGAAAGAAACGCGGGAGAGCGGGCCAGCGCCCAGGCCAGTGTCCTGTGCGCGCGATACAGTAAATAAAATTATGCTAATTAGGGCCCGCGGTAAAAGGAGCAGCGGCTGTCAGCAGGTTTGACAGCCGACGCTCAATTTTGCCGGCTTTGGTTCTCGGATCCGCTGACAGCCACGGGCCGGATGCCGGCAAAATTGAGCGTCCGGTTTTCAAGCCATGGGCCCATTTTAAATATTTTTATTTTTTTTTAACTTTTGGGATCTCCGACTTCATATCACCATGATATTAAGTTGGAGGGTTGCAGGGTGCAGGCGCTAATTTCTGAAAGTAAAATGTGAGGCTTGGCTGCGCATTTTACTTTCTGAATCGCGCAGGAATGACTAAAAGGCGCTATTAGTCTGGGGGGGGGACGCACGTTTTCGACGCGCTATTACCCCTTACTGAATAAGGAGTAAAGCTAGCGCGTCGAAAACACGCGTCCAACCGCGGGTCAACAGTGCGCTCCAGCGGAGCCTGTAACTTTGGAGGGTTTCATTTCTGCACCCACCTCGTTTCTCCTCATTCACCCTCTGCATTCAGCGCATGAGGGAGAGGTTTATGAAATCAGAATTACGCATAGATCAGTCTAAGAGAGAGATGGTAGCAATGGTTTCCAAGCTTGCCCTGGAGGACTCCCAGCCAGTCGGGGGTGGGGGGGGGGGGGGGGAGTTCAGGATATCTGTAATGAATATGCATGAGATAGATCTGCATGCAATGAAGGCAGAGCATGCAAATCTATCTGACGCACGTTCACTGCGGATATCCTGAAACCCCCGACTGGTTGGAGGCCGCCCCCCCCCCTCAGGACAGGCCTGGGAACCACTGGCACACAGGCCACGTAGAGGCTGGGATAGGGCAATTCAATCTTCACAGGTGAACACTAGGGCTCAGGCCCAGGGAAGGAGGAATGGCAGCTATCACTAGAGCCAAAGGTATGAGGATAAGGTTGCTGGGTGGATTACGCTGGGAATAAGCCCGGCGGAGGCGTTTATTTACACATATAACATGGGCTCCTCTATGAATGATTACTGTGTACATACTCCCGTAATCCGCCTACAGCAGTGGGTACCGGGGGATTAGAAATCTATTTAATCAATAAATAAGTGTGCCCCGAGGCACCTGGCCATGCCAGCTGGGGGGGACGGGGGGCAGCAGAGATCATCAGTGGGAGGGGGAAAAAGGATGCCCGACACAGTTCCCCGCCACTGGCCCTTTAAAAGTAACTTTTCCATCAGAAGCGTAAGCTGGTGGGTAAAAGCAAAAGGAAGGATGGTCCCATGTCCGACGTGGATGCAGTGTAATCGGATAAGAGTACATGGCAGGTTCTGATCTTCATCAAGAAGAAGCTTTTAAAAAAAGGACTCTCTCTTCTTTATAAACCCTTACTTCCTGATGTTATCCCTCCAGAGGCCGCGCTGAATGGAGATGACTCAAAGGCTTAATGTGCAGTTACATATTTTCTTCCGCTCCTGCTGACCGTGTCCGGCACATTGTAATATCTGGTTTGAAGCACTGCCAGGTGCAGAGGCAATAGGGGGACTGAATAGGTGGGTGGTGCAGCCAGAAAATTTGCTGCTTATATATATGACTCTAAAACAAATGAAGCGCACGCTAATTATTTAAATAAGAGGGACAATGAGCTTTAAGCGCCTATGTGTTGATGTTGTGAGAAAATGAATGACACTGTGGCGGGCTAGTGGTGGGGAAAAGCCCGGTACAACGTCGCAGAGTCGCAATTAACCTCTTTTGCAACCCCTCAAGACACAAACAGGGCCATGGAAATGCTTGCATCCCTGCCTTCATGACATAGCAAGCCAGCACACACACACACACACACACACACACACACACACACACACACACCAACGCCCCCTGCTGCTCCCCCAGCACAACAGGGAGGCTATTGCCAGCCCCAGGAAGCCCATTTGACCCACCCCATCTTCCTCCTGCTGCCTTGCCCGATGCTGTCAAAATCACCTCACTCTTAGTCCACACGCAGGTCAAAAGGTGAGGCAGACGTGAACAGGCAGCATTTTGGCAAGGCAGCAGAAGGTTAAGTGTTCCTCCCTCCCTGGCAGGGAAAGGGGTTCAGGGAGGCCTGGACCCTGGGGAGGTTTGAGGGGGGTGGGTAACCTTGTTACGGACACCCCAAGTTTGGGCGGTGAATTTCAGGGAGGAAGGCAGGGCAGAGCTGGAAAGAGAAGCAAAAAAAGTGCAGGCACCCAGTGCCTCCCTCCGGGCCAAAAGTGACAAATAATGATTCTTAAAAAAAAGGCATTTGCTAAATACTGCAGGAGACCGAGTTAGCATGAAGAACGCACTGCCATCCATCTGGAGACACTTACTCAGCCAGCTAAGTGGGGTCCTGGGGCAGTCATTCGTCTTGCCTGCCCCTTCTGACCACCTAAACAATTACAAAAAAAAAAAAGTGTATAAAATAAGCGAAAGCTCCCTAAAGTCATGTCATCAAAATAAATGGGTTGTTTTTTTTTTTTTTTAAGGTTTGCCACCTCACCCCAGTTGAACCAAACAGGCTGATCCAGTCCTCCCCACCCCTATTGCATGCATGGAGTCCTACATCTGATATCCTTAGGAAAATCAGAGCTTCAACTCCGTGCAGTCATCTGGGGAGGGGGAGGGAGGGGGGTGGCAAAACCACAACTGGATCAGCCTGTTTGATTGACCCGAGGGGAGGTGGCAATCCTATTTTCCTCTGCCTGCTTCTCATTACCTTCTTGCTTCTCGGCACTACTTGTCACACCTTCTCCTGGCCTAGTTTGTATCTCTCTCTCTCTCTCTGCTCAGGATCTACTCAGCTTCTTAGGTTTTAAGATCTTTGGGGTGGGGACTTATTGTACTGTAACGCTGTAAAAATGCTAATTGTTATTGTCTCGTCTTACCCTTTTACCCATCTACTTAGATTATAAGCTCTATGGGACAGGGACTCTCTCTCCTTCTCCCCCAAAATGCTTGATCTTTCATGCTCCCTAATCCTGCGGCCTGCTACCAGCGGTGGTTACCAGGTCGGCCATGTGATGCTCTCCCAGGGCTGGTGCAAGGGTTTTAGGTCCCCTAGGTGAATCTTACCCCCAGCTCTCCCCATACACAATTACAAATCATGGGGCCCAATATTTAGCCGGCCGTTTAGTGAACAAGTTATCTGGTTAAGGATAGCCAGATAACCTGTCCAGTGTGTTCAGTAAACTTCCCTCGGAATAGACTTGTTTTAGAGTTATCTGCCTACACATAGCCGGATAACGTCAACCCTAACTGTCATCTTCAGAGATATCCAGGTAAGTAGCGTATCTAATGAGGGGAAAAAACCCCCCCCCGCTGTGGACGACCACCACCCCTCCCCCCACCGCGGTCCCCAAAACCTGCTGTGCATGTGTTAGAAAAAAGAGAGGTTCCAAAAAACATTGCCACCAGCCCTGACTTCCCCCCGCTAAAACATTTTACCAGCTTCCCCCCCCAGAGTCGCCCTCCTTTCCCACCCGTTCCGTCCAAAAGCCGCCTTCTTCTCTGTGCCGCTGTTCACAGTGATCCTGGCTGCTTCCAGAATAACTTTGGCTATTATCTAGGTAACACTTCCAGTGTAATAAGGCTGGAAGCGAGGTATTTAGTGTAAACGTACACTAAACTTCACTAACAACCCCACCTATGAAAAGTCAGCACTGCAAATATTACATCAGGCCCTAAAACACCGATACACCTCCTGTTAGGAAAAACAGAGTAAGTCAGGCTGCTATAGATCCCCACACAGGAACCACACAGTAGCAGAATATCTCATCCTGGTCACACATAACGAACACATGCAGACAGACTCGCACCAAATACGGTATAAAGATGCCATAAAGTACAATTAAAAATACGCAGACAAAAATTGAACCAGAAACCTCAACAAGCCAGATTCTGTGTGTAGGGCAACAATGGAAAAACTGAAACATCATTCCTCATAAAACAATAATAAAATCAAGAAATATAAAACAGCAATCATAATAGGAAAAACATACTAAGAAAAGATTTCAAAATAGCTAACAAGCAGAGCATTCCATGATTAAACCCATAAAAAATTTTACAGCTCCCAAAAATCAATAAAATATTTAAAAAGAGCAGACACATCAAACAGCACCCAATAATTAAAACTAATAAGGATAAAAGAAATTCCTCATTCTCCATACCTGGGAACTTTTGATTCCAGCCACCCTGAAACTGTTATGGATTAGTGGGGAGAGGGGAGCTTCCCACAAACCTTATCCTCTCTCTCATATACATACACTAACATACATGTTTATACTTACACACACATGCTCGCTCACATTCTCTCACATCCTTACACACACATTTTTCTCCCCTTCTAATGCAGCCTCTGTCCCTCACTTACTCACCTCCTTCACTTCCCTCTCCCGCAACCCCTTCCCTTTCCTTCCTTCCCCTGCCATCTCCTCTCATTTCATCACTCAACCTCTCCCCTTTCTTCACTCACACCTTCTCCCTTCCCCTCTCTCCCTCTTCCCTTCCCTCTTACTCACACCTTCTCAATCACCCCTCCCCTCTCACTCAGATCTCCCCTTCCCTTCTCTCTCTCATACCCTTTCCCTCTCCCCTTCCTTTTTCCTAAACCTCCCCTTCCCCTTCTTCTCACCCTTCCCTATCCCTCGCACCTCCCCTTCTCTCTTCCCTTCCCTCTCACTTATACTTCCCTTCTCCTCTCTCACACACACCTCCCCTGACTCAAAGCCCTCCTTCTCTTCCTTCTCACTCACCCCCTCCTCTTCCCTTCCCCTTCATTCTGCTCAGCTTAGCCCCCCCTTTACTTTCATTTCCTTCCCCTCCTCTCTCTTCTTAACGGGAGGGGAGGAGATGAAAGGGAAGGAAACGGAAAGGCAGCGGAGCTTGCTTGCTTGCTTATTTATTAATTAATTAATTAATTAATTAATTGAAGGGGAGGAGGATGAATGTGAAGTTCTCCCTCGCTCGTTTCTCCCTCCCCTCGCCTTTTCTTTCCGTGCCTGGGCCTTGCTTCCTGCTCCTTCCAGGCTCTTCTTTCTGGAACCCCGCAAGTACGTGATCAGGACCGCACCACCGTGGTTCTTTCCTTGTGTCCACAGAGGGTGGAAACCCCCATGGGCAAAGGACCTGTGTGTGCACAGCACTATGTGACAGCCATCCTTTAATATATAAAGTGTTTTTGCCTTCAGCTTCATTCTATATTGATTATTTACTCCCTTACAAGGATCTTCCTTTGATTTTGCATTAAAACCATGCTAGCATGCTTCTTTACTTCATGCTCATGGGGTTCCCACCCCCTTCCTGCAGACATGTAATCAAACCTGCTTCTGGTGTCACCTTCTGAAGGCAAGGTAGAGGCGGTTGCGGGAGGAGATTTTCGGAGGGACACTCTTTGCCACACTAAGATTTTGCCATTCGAGGTGGCTGCTGTACCCTGCCTAACGACAGAGCCCCCTCTGCCTCCCCCTCTATTACCTTGCCTCGGGTCTATGAAGGATGTCGAACCCTTCAGGGAGCAGTTGCAACAATAAAACCAGCTTTCTGAAATGCACCCAAGCTTGAGTTTGTGATCCATTAACAGATCATGAGTGATGATAGCCTTATTGATAGCTCCCAATGCGCATTAAATACAGACATTTCAATGGATTATCCATCAACCCTACTATATTAGGTGCTTACATAATGGGACATAGAAGTGGGGCACCAGTTTCACCAGGTTGAAAAACTGCCCAAAAAGAAACAGCCTTAATATAAATCAGTACTGAATGTGTTGCAGGTTGAGTAGTGGCAGTAATATGTCCTTGCCCCAGCTTACACCTTTCCTCCCCAAAATACAAATCAGCCATACTCATAAAAGCAGACCCTTCTATACAAAAAAAATAAGAGAGCAACAATAACCAACCCCAAAACATGAATTGACCTTGCTTTAGTTCATAGCTCATCTCTCATAGCTGCTTGAAGAGATGATGAAAGGGGGGGGGGGGGGGGGGACACCTTTGGAAGGACCCTTCAAACAAGGCCTGCCCAGCAGTAGGTGCACCCCGGGCCAGCATTTTGAGACGCAGCAAAGACTGCAGACCTGATGTCATCTAATGGAACCAGGTCAGGCACCGCAAGGCAGAAAACTGAGCTCTACGAGACTAACCCCTATCAAGCAGACAGAGATCCCACCAGTGTGGCTCATCTTTGGGCTTCATCCCTTCTGATATCTTAGGCCTCTTTCCCCCCGCTTCTGCCTCTCCACCAGTAGTTTGGCCTTTTACTCTCGCTGAAGCTTCCCTAATTAGCTTCAGGCAAATAATTCTTTCTAATTGGGCTCTCAGCTCAAGCTGCCTGAGAACTACATCTCCCAGGAAGCTTTTCTCAAATACGACCTCACTTCCTGTCAGCTCAGCCCACATCTTCCAGACTTTTTTCCCGTCGATAGCAGGCTGAATTAGCCATGCTGTATGGGACCTGTCCGTCAGGCACAGGAGGCGGAGCTTCCAAAGAGAAGTCAGAGCTGTGCTCTGAGGCTGCGCGTGGGTTCCCGCGCTGGAAAAACGACTCTCCTCAGTCTGTTTTTCCGCGCGCAGGAATCGCACGCGGAGCTTCGGATCTCCTCAGCTTCTCACAGTAAGAATGTCAACATTAAATAAAAAAGATAATCCGCGTCCGTCAGGGTTCAAACCCTGCAACTGCGGGAAAGTTATGTCTATCACTGATACACATGATAGGTGTTATCGGTGTCTCGGTCCTGATCATGACATGCCAAATTGCGTATCGTGTGGGCGTATGTCCCCAAGGGCCCGGAGGATCCGCTCGGAACGGATGGAATCCTTACGATCCCTACAAGAAACATCCCAGGCGATATCGGACACAAAATCATCCCCGGGACCATCAATATCTGCTCCCCCCCAAAAAAGGCAGAGAAATGCTAGCGCCAAGGTGGGTGACAAGCCGGCACAAAATAAGCCGAAACGATCTATTTCAAAGCATTCTTTAAAAAAAGGCTCTATGTCTCCTAAAAGGAAGTCAGTGAAGCCACAGATCAATCAAACTGAAAAAATCACTCACTCGCTCTCCCAAACCGATTTACAGGGACGCGGCGCTGAAAAAACCCCGCCTTCTGCCACAGAGCCTTCGACGTCTGCAATGCTCCCAAGCGACCACGTCACGACGCACGTGACGCGGCGCGGCTCAAATCATAGGGAGGGCCGTACCACGGAACGAACGGAGCGACGCACATCGCCGCGTTTATCAAAATGCGACGCGGGACGCACGGAGCGACGCGACTCGGCATGTAGTAAACGGCGCACCTCAGACAACAATGAGCAGCGCGACTCCAAGCGCAGGAACCGGCGCGACTCGGAGCACAGGGAGCGACGCGGCCTGGAGCACAGGGAGCGGCACGACTCGCCCCATACAAGTCAACACGGGCTGCAAATACAGCGAACCCAAAAACTACCTACAAAGGGGACCCCGACTACACGTGGAGAGACACTCCACTCGACCTCTTCAGGACACTACTCCACTGCTGCAGTCATACCGCGGGTAAGAAATAAAATCAATAAAGGAGCAAAATCACTTTCTTCTCACCCACCTGAGTCCCAGCAATTTCCCCTTAATACTTTTTCAAAAAGTTTGGAAGGTTTAAGTACAGAAAGGCATTTTAGGGATTCTCTCCCTCTGCAATCTTCGCCTTCTTCTGCCTGTCAAACTATTCCAAAATGTTCTGACCCTATACAAAAACGGAAAACATTACATACGTTTCATGAACCTGCACAAAAGAAACGGACTCTACCTTCAGAAGTCCACACACAATCATCATACTATATGCAGACAAAATATCAGACATCTCCCACCACCTCGGTTGCAAAGAAAATCATGCCACCAGAGACCAGAGATGCTTTTCAAACACTATCACAAGCCTTAGCAGGCTTTTATGACACAGTAACTAAGTCTTACCACATCTCTACTTCCTCTGAAGGAAAAGACCTCCCTTCACCTATATCGTGTGATACCTCCTCCTCCAGGAGTCTAAGCCCTAACAGAGAGGTAGACACACCTGATTCACCTTCAATACCTATACCAATACATTTCTCACCAACAAAATCAAACAGGGATTTCTCCGACAGTGAACAAGACGAGCCACCGGACTCCCCTGAAAGTGATCAACCTAATCCTGACACTGATCCTACCCCAGACTCCTCCACTGGATATCAATCAGATCCGAGTGCGGACCATAATGAACCTCACTCCCCACCAGAAGATCTCACATACCCAAAATTTCTTGAGAAAATGGGTAATGCATTAAACATAACAATTCAGAAATTACCTGATCCTAGAGCGGAAACTCTAGATATTCTAAAGATCTTTGATACTCCTCATGAACCAACTGCTTTACCTCCGCACACGGTGCTGGATTCATTGTTAGAACAATCCTGGAACACTCCATTCACGATCCCAGCGGTATCCAGAAAAATAGATATTAAATATAAATTACAAAAATCTAATTATTACTCTTCAACACAGCTCCCTCATACCTCTCTAGTAGTAGAATCAGCGATGGGGAAAGCTCGCAAAACCAGACTACACTCTGCATCACCACCGTTAAAAGACATGAGAACTTTAGATGATTTTGCCAAAAGGGCTTACCAGGGCTCTATGTTAGGTGCACGAATTCACCAACATCAATTTTATTTAGTACAATATCTCTATGGGTGTGTGCAACGCCTGAAGACTGAAACAGATCTTGCAAATCACTCCCCAGTCCAAGACCTAGAGGAAGGCATCAGACACCTTCTGCGCACAATCTACGAAGGATTTGACACCACCTCCAGAGTCTCGGCAAGTGCTATCGCAGCTCGACGCCTAGCATGGCTAAAAGCAAGTTCTATTAGAGAGGATGTGCATACCAAGCTCGCTAACCTCCCCTGCAAAGGAGATAATCTTTTCGGTGAAAAATTACAAGAAACTGTAGCCCAACTGAAAGAACAATCGGCGGCGGTGCAGTCCCTCACAACACAACCAACCTACCAATACAGTAGGAGGTACTTTCCACAATACAGAAGACAATCCTTCCAACGGAAGCCTTATCGGCAATACCAATCTTATCGAACACCATCCTATCAACCTTATAACAGGTCAAACAACCAACAAACTCAACCTCGCAGGGGACGTGGACGTTCACAACGTCCACAACAACAACAACAGCAGCAACAACAGACGTCCAACAAACCTTCACAGTCTTTTTAACACTTCCTCAGCCACCACCGCTCTCACTGCAGGCGGGGAGAGTAACCTTGCATTATCAACAATGGTCAGCCATCACGACAGATCGATGGGTCCTCAACATCATTCAACACGGGTACAAAATACCATTTCAAAATCTACCAACGCTTCCCCACCCCCCTTCCCGGATATACCAAGACACCACGGGGGAAATGAGAAAGGAATTGCAAAAATTGTTACAACAACAAGCAGTGCAAATCCTGCCGCGAAAGGTCTGGCACACAGGATTTTATTCCCCGTACTTCCTCATTCCAAAAAAATCAGGAGGTTTGCGTCCTATCCTAGATCTTCGACAGCTCAACAAACTGATACCCAGGGAAAAATTCAAAATGATATCCCTAAAGTCAATCTTACCCTTAATTCATCGCAATGCATGGATGTGCAGCATCGATCTAAAAGACGCTTATACTCATATTCCAATGCACCCCTCATCTTGGAAATACCTGTCTTTTCAAGCCCTGAATACCCACTATCAATACCGAGTGCTGCCATTCGGCCTCTCCACAGCACCCAGAGTATTCACCAAATGCATGGCAGTAGTGGTGGCACACCTTCGCCAACAAGGCATCATCATATTCCCGTACCTAGACGATTGGCTACTGATAGCATCAGACCCCACAATATTACGCAACAATCTCTCACAAACAATCCTTTGCCTCCACAACCTCGGTCTCCTTATCAACTATCAAAAGTCCCGGTTGCAGGCAACCCAGACCATACAGTTTATAGGAGTCATCCTAGATACGGTCAAATACAGAGTCTTTCTTCCCCCAGAGAGAAGAACAGTGATGAAGAACATATTTCACAATCTACAGAAAACACCAAGACCAACGGCCCGCCAAGTCTTAGTCGCACTGGGACACATGGCAGCAGCAATTCACGCTGTAAAGAATACACGTCTCCAAATGCGACACCTCCAATGGCACCTCCGACGTCAATGGAAACAACACTCCCAACCATTATCGTGGAAAATTGTTATGACAACGACAATGATCAATCAACTCCAATGGTGGCTGGGGCGACACACCCTATCGAAGGGAGCGTCCTTCACCCTCCTTCCGCACAACGCGGTACTCACCACGGATGCCTCCAGAAAAGGTTGGGGAGCCCATATGGACACCTTCCAGACACAAGGGCTATGGTCGCAAACAGAACAGTCCTTTCAGATCAACCTACTAGAACTGCGAGCGATAAGATACGCGCTGCGCACCTTCCTTCCATATCTCCAGGGCCGCAGGCTCATGGTCTACACAGACAACCAAGTCGCAATGTTCTACATAAACAAACAAGGGGGCACGGGATCTTGGCCGTTATGCAGGGAGGCGATGTGGATCTGGACATGGGCGTGCAAATACTCCATCCACCTCCAGGCCACTTACATTCCAGGGATAGCCAATGTTCAAGCGGACAGGCTCAGCAGAATCTTCCATCCACACGAATGGGAACTTCACCAAGAAGTAGCGGACTCCATCTTTCACCAGTGGGGCCGACCCTCCATAGATCTCTTTGCGACCGAATACAATCGGAAAGTAGAGAAATTCTGCTCAGTTTGGCCCAGTCACCAACGCCAAACACAAGATGCCTTTCTACTTCCATGGTCACAACAGCTCATGTACGCATTTCCACCAATCCCTCTGATCACACGTACGCTGCAAAAATGCATCCTAGATTCAGCGCAACTAATTCTAATAGCACCAGCATGGCCTCGCCAGCACTGGTACACACATCTCTTACACATGTCCACAGAAACGCCCATTCGCCTACCACTGCGAGTAGATCTACTATCGCAGGACGACGGCAAGCTTCTTCACCCACTTCAACAGTCCCTACACCTCACAGCATGGAGACTGAACGGATCTTACTTGAAGAACAAGGTATATCGTTAATAGTTCAGGATGTGATTCTGGCATCACGCCGACCATCGACAAGAAAAAACTATCATTTCAAATGGAAGAGATACGTTCTCTGGTGCACTGCGGAATGTTTGGACCCTTTGTCATGTCCTCCGGCTAGACTTTTGGACTACCTCCATACCTTGTATACCTCAGGTTTAGCACCTACTTCGGTACGAGTTCATCTAAGTGCCATTGCGGCGAGACACAGGCTCTACAAGGGGCAGTCCATTTCCTTACATCCCGCAGTATCAAGATTCTTGAAGGGCCTAAATAATTTAAGGCCCCCGATTACTAAACCACCAATTCCATGGGATCTCAACATCGTATTAGAGCAACTGATGCTCTCCCCATTTGAGCCTTTACATACAGCTCACCTGAAATACCTCACGTGGAAGGTAGTTTTTCTGGTTGCCATCACCTCGGCGAGGCGAGTAAGCGAACTACAAGCTTTGGTGCATTACTCACCGTACCTACAATTCTACCCACACAAGGTAGTCCTTCGTCCCCACCCAACCTTTCTCCCAAAGGTGGTGACGCCATTTCACCTGAACCAATCCATCGACCTACCTGTTTTCTTTCCGGAACCACATACTTCAGAACGGGAAAAAAGATTACACACTCTGGACTGTAAACGGGCGCTTGAGTTATATACCTTACAAACTCAATCTCCTACTCGTCCTTCCCAATTATTTCTGACATTTAATCCAAACGCCCCAGGGAAACCCGTGGCGAAGAGAACCATAGCGAGTTGGCTCGCCCAATGTATACAATTCTGTCACACCAAGCAGCATTGCACGCTACTTTCTAGACCAAAAGCACATCAGACAAGAGCAATGGCAACGTCCACAGCTTACCTCTCTAACGTGCCTCTCTTGGACATTTGCAAATCAGCTACGTGGGCATCTCTACATACTTTTGCAGCACATTACTGCCTAGACCAACACACGTCTCAGGACACCAGACTGGGACAGGCAGTTTTAAACTCTCTACTGCAGAATACCAATTAGCTCGACTGACACATTTGGCATCACAATAGATACTCTAAACAAATTATGTGATGCAGAGCTTTGTACTCCCATACAGCATGGCTAATTCAGCCTGCTATCGACGGGAAAAAGCAAGTTTGCTTACCGTAAACGGTGTTTCCGTAGATAGCAGGATGAATTAGCCATGCTGACCCACCCACCTCCCTGTCAGTCGTGTTTTCGTGCTCACGCTTGCTATTTTACAGACTGAGGAGAGTCGTTTTTCCAGCGCGGGAACCCACGCGCAGCCTCAGAGCACAGCTCTGACTTCTCTTTGGAAGCTCCGCCTCCTGTGCCTGACGGACAGGTCCCATACAGCATGGCTAATTCATCCTGCTATCTACGGAAACACCGTTTACGGTAAGCAAACTTGCTTTTACCTGTCAGCTGACCTGCTGCCTGATTTCCAGCATACTCTTGAGCTCCCCCAATGACAAGCTGGCTGTCACGTTGCCCTGGCCTAACCCCACCCACAGGATTGCCTCCAAACAAAAATAAGCATATTTTAGCTGCATTGAGGGTGGGCAACTTTCAAAGCAAACATTTCCTTGGCTAAAAAGCTGTTTCACCTGTGGAAATGGCTTTGAAAACTGTCTTCTAAAGCTACAGATTTGTTTAAATGTTTTTATCATGGTTGCTGGAAGTTAGGGCAATTTGTTGGGTTTTATTTTTTTTAAAGGGTCACTTCCCAGATTCAAAATTTGCACAAACTGGTTTTTGCCTCCCCAGATAGGAGAAACCAAAAGCTGGCAAGCCCTTACATTGTTTGCTAAACTTCTTTCAAAGCCACGTCCCGTGGTTGCTGGGTCTCCTACACTCATCGAGCTGACTCCCAAGTACTAAAAAAAAAAAAAAATAATTCTGAATTTGAACAGAAACCCAAACATGAATATTTATAGTCTTCATTCCACTTAAGGTATGGAATAGTTTACATCATATTAGTTCAATGCTCGTGAATCATTCATGCCCATGAACTTGGCAACTTTCTGGATAATTCAGTTGAAAAAATGTCATTATTTCTCCCTCCCTGCCGGAAAACTGCAAGGGCTTTTGAGTAGTCAAGGTGTGCAGTTTTCTTGGCGTCTGTCGTAGTCGGAGACATTTTTTTGGAGCCGCTCGCCCCTTCGGGATAAAATGAGAGGAGATGAATGCGATGCCGAAGGGAGAGCTCGGCCTGAGCGGCGGGCGACTGGGGGCCCCCCATGGGCTTTGCGGACACACGGCGAGCTCGGCTGCATCACATTCCCGAGGGGCTTTCCGATTTGTTTCTGCATCACCACAAACAAAAGCAAAACTCGATTAACCCCGGGTAATTAGGGAAAGACTGAACTGATGTCCTCTTTCAATTAAACTAACTGCATATTTATTTATGCAATTTGTACCATACGCTAACGAGAATGCTGGCTTGCATGCCAGGCCTTCTGATTACAGCGATGGCGATAATCCCCCAGGAACCCTCTGTTTCATTAGTTTAACTGCCCAAACTGTGTTTTTGGGGGGAGTTTGTTTTTTTTTTTTTAACAGCTGCTGCGTGTTGTGAGACAAGAAAACAGCCCTAAAATTTCCTCTAAGCGCCTTTCTTTTTTACATAGCTAATAATAAATATTTCCATCTGGAGTTTAAGTGCTTCAGCTCCTCCCTGCTTCACTGATCCACGACGGTGCCAGAGACGATGTAAAATGCATTGATCAGAGCAGGGCCACAGCTGGGTGCCCTCGTGCAGAGGGGGCGCTGCCGGCCCACCACGTGAACCGATGCATGCTGGGAGCGCACGCGCCCTCTTTCCCGCGCCAGCCAGGGCTGCCACCTCTAACCTGGTTCAGCCGATCCTGCAGTGCTAGCCATGGTGTCTTACCCCCGTCTCCTGCAGTCCTGTGCAGTAGAAACCTGATTTGTTTGAAGCACGGGGCTCCACAGATACAGAGGTCCCTCAGGTTTCAATTGCAACTAGAGGCCGGAGGACAGAAGACGACCCCCCCAGTGGTGGCAGAACTAGCTGGATCAGGTCAGAGGTGCCAGCCGAGGAAGCTCCTTAGGGCAGGTAGGGGAGAAGAGACAGCAAGGATCTGGAGATTTAGAGGAGAAAACAGAGGAAGAATGGGTCTAGAGGACTGGAAGGGAGTGGGAGGAGAGCAGAAGAAGAATGGAGATTCAGAGAGGGGGGCTGGGAATTGAGGGAGAACAGAAACTTGGGGATCAGGGGTGATGTGGGTCTAGGGAGATCTGGGCAGGGGAAGTCTAGGAGGGAGAGCAGGGACTCTGCAATTGGATGGGGGAACTGGGATTTGCAGATGGAGTGGGAAGGCAGAGCAGGGACTTAGGGATGGAGAGAGAAAAGAGAGTGGGGACTCAGCAGTTGTGTGGGCATAAGGGTGGCGGTGCTAGGCTGGGGTAGGAGATTGGGGCTGAAGGGTGGGGAGGGTTGAGCCGGGTGAGAGGCAGTGGAAAGGAAGGGCTGCTATGGAGAAGAGAGAGAGAGGGAGGGAATGGGACTGGGGAGGCTGTGAAAGAGAGTTAATACGAGGCTGGGGAGGGAGAGAATGAGTGACAGAAATGGAGCTGGGGTTGTTGAGAGGACAGGAGGAAGGTAGATGAGGGATGGGGAGGGGTGAGTACATGGGGTAGAAATGGGCGATTAAGGAGTGGGGGGAGAGACAATGGGGAACGGGAGAGCTGGGGAAGAGATGAGAGGTGAAAAGAGGGAAACTGAGGACTGGAGAGTTAGAGAGGGGAAGAAGAAGGGGTGAAATTTAACTCTGAGTGGATGGAATAGCAGAGAAGATAAAAATGGAGAAAGGACAGGGAAAGATCAATGTCAGAGACAGATGTAGGGAAGGAAGGATACCCTGGGAAAGACTGAAAAGAGAGACCAATGTGCAAATCATGCAAGTATTCTGCTCCGACTAGGCAGAAATGCATTTCTATTTCTCATTCTCCAGTCGCATTTCGCATGGATTTTTAACTTCTTGCAGATTTCATTTCAGTTTTTGCCTGCATGTTTCTGATTCTAATTTGAGGTTCTCTTATTCTGCATCTGTTCTGCTTGTGTGACAGAGGTGTTAATGAGACCTAGAACCTAATTAGTTCAATGTAATAAAAATCCTATAATTCAATAGAAGTAAAAAAAAAAAAAGCAGGGCACAATTGTGGCTTAAAGGCACACATTCCTCTTTCAACCCCTACCGCTTAACAAGGTAGAAGTTATGGGTCAGTTCTGCTAGAATCCGGGGGACGCTCCGCCGGTCAGGGTTTCAGGATATCCACAATGAATATGTATGAGATAAAATTTGCATACTATGGAGGCAGTGCATGCAAATGTATCTCATGCACATTGTGGATATCCTGAAAACCCGACTGGCTGGGGGGGGGGTCAACCAGGACAGGTTTAGGAACCTCGGGATTACACTTGTGTCTACTTACAGATTACAAATAATAATAGTAGTATTCCATTTAATTTTGGAAAATCAAGCATTTAACAGGTTCTGCCAGCTTGTGTTGTCATGTATTGTGTGTACAGGGTGAGGGCACACTTTGTCAGATGGCTTTAGGTGCCTGTATTACTCCTGTACAGCACAAGGGTGTTTGAGTCAACAGCAATAGTTTGTCTCTTTAAAAGTGCTTATATTTCAATGCTCAGTCTTTGGTCAACAAAGCATTACTTATTCATGATTTACTGTTGGATTTACATTTAGATAAGATTTTTATTGCGGAAGCATAACTGACAGAGGGCTTGTTGCAATAAGCCAGATGCTAAGAAAAAAATGAAACTCTCAACGCAATATGCTAATGCACCATGAGTTTAAAAAATGCACTGTCTGCAAACTGACCCAAAGGAAAGGGCATGTGAAGTAGAGGCAGAACCGGTTTAGATCCAGATAGTAAAAATAAAAACATAGGGCCGGATTTTAAGAGGTACGCGCGGGCGTAGATTTGTGCGTGCAACCCGACGTGCACAAATCTGGGGTCAGCGCATGCAAGGCGGTGCACACTTGTGCACCTTACGCGCGCCGAGCCCTAGCGGAGCCCCGATGCCTTTCCCTGTTCCCTCCAAGGCATCGGGGCTCCCCTAGGGATCGGAGCAGCCTCGGAGGGAACTTTCCTTCCGCCCCCCACCACCTTCCCCTACCTAACCCGCCCCCCAGCTCTACCTAAACCCCCCCCCCCCCCCCAAACCTTTGTTTTTAAAGTTGCGCCTGCCTCTGGGCAGGTGTAGGTTGCGCACGCCGGCCAAGTGCAGGCGCACGATCCCCCAGCACAGCCGCTGTGCCGGAGGCCTCGGTCCCGCCCCCGGACTGCCCCGCCCACTCCCCGCCCCTTTTTTCAAGCCCCTGACATACGCGCGTCCTGGGGCTTGCGTGTGTCACTGGGCCCATGCAAAATAGGCTCGGCGCACGCAGGAGCAGGTACTCGCGGTTACTCGCATTATTTTCGTGCGTAACCCTTTTAAAATCCGGCCCTAAATGAGCCCAGAGCAGTGGTGATAACATGTTGTGAGCACTTGCCAGGTACTTGTGACTAGGATTGGCCACTGTTGGAGATAGGATACTGGGCTTGATGGACCCTTGGTGTGACCCAGTATGGCATGTTCTTATGTTATGTTCTAAAAGACATTTGTGCACCTAAAACATCTTATAGGTGCACAAATAGTCTTTTATGCACACCTCATAATTTCAAAATTATAATTTGCTGCTTTGGAAATTGAACTCCCAAGCAGAGTGATCTAATTTTACTCCACCTCTGATTGGGAGTTAAATTTCTAGCATTAAGAGCACAGGAGTTAAGCCTGTGCACCTCTGCACTAGGACGTCATTAGCATGGGATTTCTATGCGATGGTATTAATTTGTGAAGGTTTACACATCCAATTTCTGTGCACAAAACTCTTTGCTGCATTGGGAGTAAAGTTTGTGCACAACTAAAGATTAAACCTTGTGCTCTGCCAAGCACATCTTATTACATTGGGTCCACAGGTAGAAAGGGTCCTGTGTTTGTCCATACGGTTTATAGTATTATTCACCAACACGTGTAGAGCCCTAGGTCAGCTGGTCTATGTTTAAGTCAATTATAAATACAAATAAGAGGGTAAAGAAACTATTTTCAAAACAATTTTTTAATCAAATTCCCCCACACAAATATCCAAAGGGTATCAGATGCTTAAATGTTATCACAACAAATGCAATTGATGGAGGGGAACCATATACCAGGGATAACTCAAGTAGTGATTGTCGATAACTGATGTTGTATATAAATCTGTTTCCACTGAATTATTTGAAAGTCAACTGAAACCCCCTTTGGACATTTGTATGGGAGATATTGATTACAGGATGTTTAGAAAATTGCTTATTTATATTTATATGATTAATTTTCATGTGAGGATTACACAGTCTATTTATGTTTTTGAGATGTCCCTGTCAGTCAGTCAGTCATTCACTGAAAAAAAATCTGTTCATCTCCTGGAGTGGGAGCATTGATATGAACATTAAAATCCCCTAAAAAGATCTAGCGGATCCTATCCAAAAGTAATTCCTCACATAGACCCATTAATTCCTCCACTGAGGATTGATGTCCTGAAGGAGGCTGATATATCAACAGGAAATTGCAATTTAATGAGACTAACTTAGGCCTGGATTTTCCATTCTCGCAGAGAATTGTGAATCCAGCGGTAACGGGGGGTGGGGGTGGAGGGCGGGCCTGCGAAAGCCGGCAGCGATCGCACCACCGCAGTGTTATCGCTGCCGGCTTTCGCACCCAATAGCACGACGTGAAAGGTGGCGCTATTGGGCGCGCTACTGGCGACGATAACGGTCCTTACCTTATCGCCATCAGCAAAGATAACGCCGCGTCTGCCTCCTCGCCGCCCCGACTCCTCCCCTCGCCACCCCAACACCGCCCCCGGCAAGCTATCGCGTGCGATAGGCTTAGAAAACGACCCCCTTAATGGCTAAAATTTTTGAAAATTTTAGTTGAGGGATAGCAGGAAATCTTCAGACTCAAATAGAATCAATAAAGATTGATAAGCCACCCCCTTCTTATCTAGGTGGTCCTTGTGAAGAATAGTGAACCCATCCAGGCAAGTCTGAGTCAAATTAACGGTATTGCCAGGGGTAATCCAAGTTTCAGAGACAAATTACATATCTAATGAGAAATTCATAATATCAGCCAACAAAGATGTCTTCATAGTAATGGAACGTACATTAATGACCCCCGGTAAATGGATTCTGCTGCTCATACTAGGGATCCAGACACCTTCCCTGAAGGAACATGGGTAAGATAAAATGGACGTAAGTCATGTGTCACAGTTTCTTCCCCATATAGGGGGTATATAGTCTGATAACTCCATAATCAGCCCCTATATATACAGTACTTCTTCAAAGTTGAGATGGGCACCGGGGTGCAAGCCGTTAAATGTGGCCCTTTCGGCAGACAATGCGGAAGTGTGATTTCTCCCTTTAGACGTGGGCTTAAGACCGGGTTATTTTGCTTCGGTAGACTTAAGTGTTCTTGAATCTGGATATATACATTTGAAAACTTATACGAATGAGTTTATATATAGAAGGGTTTGTTTTTGCTCAGGGAAGGAGGTTTCATGGAGGGATCTGTGGTTGTAATTGCTAAGGGGATTCTACAGAGAAATTAGTTTTGTGCCATGTTTGATGGTTTTGAATTTTTTCCAAAGCTGCTTGTAAAGCTTTGAACCTGTAAAGTTATATTTTTGTATTTATAGAATGGTAACAGCTGCATTTTTTTGTCATCGTCATATGTGAGGATGCCATATTTATTATGTAATTGTTTTGATGGGATATAGTGCCCTTTTTGTTTGTATAGGATGTTTATGGTTATGTTTTATGTTGCCATGTTATGTGGCTGATATGTATTTTAATCATTTTATTATTATAACAGCAAAACCTGACTCTGTCGGGGTTTTTTATGCAACATTAATGAACATTTGATTGGAACAGACAGCCTCATTTGATAAGTATTTTATTACATAAAATGTTTCTTGAAAAAATAGTCGTTTTGAGATTTGTGTTGCCTGTGTTACTGGCAAAATAAGCAGTTATTCAGCCCATGGGCCATTTTTGTCTGTGAAGGACTCCCTATCAATTATACATTTTGATTAATTGGGAAGGCTCAGTGGTAAAATGTTCTGATGTTGCAATTTATAATATTGTACCTGCTTTAGGTTTTTCGCTTGATGGATTACAATCATTTTATTACATCATGGTTACTATATAATGTCTGTAAGCTATCCTGAATGTTTACAGAAAGATGGGGAATAAATGTTATAAATAAACTGTAATGCATGCAGCATTTATTCTAGTACATTAAACTGATTTGGGGGATGCTCCCAGACTCTGAAATCCTGAGTGTGAATGTCATCCCTGAACTGGAGGAGTAGTTTAGTGGTTAGGGGGTTGGACAATGCCTGTTCCAGCAGGGAGTCTCTGTGTAGCCTCAGGCAAGTACCTCTCTGTGCCACCAGACCCAATTGCTATATCAAGGCATTTGTCTGAATCTGGCTTTCCCAGTCAAGAAATCACATTGCTTGTTATTCATAGTCTTAATTTCTGGGTAATTTGAGTGTATATTGCAGGGGAGAGGGACCTCCCATCTTTCATCAGTTTGTGCTTGAGGCAGAATGTTAAAAGCCTCTGTAAAAAAAAATAAATCTGGTTCAGTCCCCTAAAACAAGTGAGGAACCTGAGCTGAAATACCAAAGTCGGCCACTGAATGATGGTTTAGTGTGTGCCACTGTTCTTACAGATGGGGAGTATTTCCAATCTGATTAAAGCCTGCTTACTTTTCAGCCTGGTAACATGGCAAAGTCCAGGAACTGAACCTCTGTTCCCCGGGGACCAGCAACGCTGCAGCAGCTCAGGAGGCCTCTTTAATGACTGCTTTCGAGTCCTAGCCAGCCGGCTAGAAATGGAGGCTGATTCAGATCAGGAGCACTAACTATGCCTGTCAATTGCGAGCTGTGAAAGCTTGGAAGAGCCTTCTTAGGAATGACGCTGAAGACAACAGCTCCCCAGAATCAGAGAGCTGACGCTAAAATGTCTCCCTAAGAGTGCTAGAACCTTTCATAAAAGGCGAAGCGAGGGTTTTCTATGACCTGCATTCCATAGTATGCCTGCTCAGTGTCCTAGTGAGAATATTTTTATTTTAAATAGTCAAATATTGAATAACTCCGAGAAGCAAATGGTTTTTAAAAGTCTGACTGTATTTAATGAGGTATGGTCTAAGAACACCCGAGGAGTGCTTAAAAGCCGTACAGCTAAGACTCAATGCAAAGTGTAGAACTTTGCATTTATGATGGCAGTGAGGTGCTGTTGTGCCCCAGATAGGAAAAGGATTTTGAGGTGCTCATACACGATGATCTCAACATAGCAAAACAATTTCAGCAAGGTGGTGGCAAGAATGGAAGACTGCTAGGAAAAGGTATCACCAGTAGGGAAAAGGCAGTGAGAATGCCTCCGCACAAGTCATTGGCGAGACCTCATCTGGCGCATCATACCCAATAGACAGATTAGAAAAAGCACCAAGAAGAGTTGCCAAAAATGGTGCAGAACCTGGCCCATAGATCCTATGAAAAGAAACTTAAGGTCTTAAACACAAGTATACCAGTGAGGAATCTAGTTGGTGGTGGGACATGAAAATGCTCTCTAGATTTCTTTAAACTTCAAAAAAGATATAGTTGCAATGGAAAAGGTACAGAGAAGGGCAACCAAAATGAAAGAGGGGATGGAACAGCTCTCCTATGAGGAAAGGCTGAAGAGGTTAGGGCTGTTCAGCTTGGAGAAGAGACAGCTGAGGGGGGATATGATAGAAGTCTTTAAAATCATGAGAGGTCTTGAACGAGTAGATGTGAATTGGTTATTTACACTTTCGAATAATAGAAGGACTAGGGGGCATTCCATGAAGTTAGCAAGTAGCACATTTAAGACTAATCGGAGAAAATTCTTTCACTCAACGCACAATAAATCTCTGGAATTTGTTGCCAGAGGATATGGTTAGTGCAGTTAGTGTAGCTGGGTTCAAAAAAGGATTGGATAAATTCTTGGAGAATTCCATTAACGGCTATTAATCAAGTTTACTTAGGGAATAGCCACTGCTATTAATTGCATCAGTAGCATGGAATCCTGCAGTTGCTGCTTTGGTAGTGTTGAGACCAGCGACCCCCAACAATTATAAGAGATGGGGCAGGTACAGCAGGTATCTGGAGAGCCATCCTCAAGATGGAGCATGTGGTAACATCTAGAGTCCATGATCTTTCAATTTCCACTCAAGATGTTAGAGATAAGATCTCTAATCAGGAGTCAACCATAGACTCCAGTTCTTTGGGTGCTCCAATATTTTCTCCTGCACACCTGTGGATCAGTGTGATGGAGGGCCATGGGGGAAGGCAAAAAGGAAGTGCTTCAATGTCTCTTCTGCTGTGGAATGTCGGACCAATGGACTGTAGGGACACCAACAAGAGCAGCCGAGTAGGACAGACAAGTTTTCTGCCTTCAGAAAGGGGATAGGAAAAGCACGAGGAGAGTCGATTGGGGTGAGGGAGAAAAACCGGAGAGGGTGGGAGAACATGAAAAGAGCTGAGAGAAATGAAATGTGCAAGAGGTGAGAAGGGGGGATGATGGGGAGCGGTGACAAACAATGGAAGAAAGAGAGTTGGGGGGAAGTGAAGTTTTGGGACGGGGAGGACCGGATGATAAGAGATGAAGTGTGAGGGAGAAGGGGGATGAGATTCAGGTGCGAGAGGACAGAGAGAGAGTGAAGTGATGCTGACATAAGAGAGATGAGAGAAATGAAGGAAATTGAGATGAAAGGGAAAGACAGAAGTCAGGGGAGAGAAAGAAGTGTTAAAGACAGGAGAGAGAAGAAAAGTAAAATGGAAAGGAGAGCCTGGAAAAGGAGCTAGGAGAGCATAAACAAGGGAAATCAGAAAAAGGAGACTAAGACCAATGTAAAAAAAAGGTAGAAAAAAGCAATTTCCTTTTAGTTAAGTGACTGGAGTAAGTTACACAGTAATCTGGTCGCTTTATTCCTCCTGGAGCAAACTGGATTCTTTGTATGCTGTGATGGCTTTTGTTGATTCAATTAAAATATTATCCAAAAATGTTGTACAAGAGCTATCCAGACCACATAGGGCCCCTTCAGATGTGAATAAAGTCTCTGGTGTGAGCAATATTTTTAGAGAATTCGTACACTGATCCAGTAAAAGGTTTGAAAATCTACCAAGATTCTGCTGATTGGAATGTAATTTTCAGTGTTAAGTTCTTGAATGTCCTGTGCACAATTTATTATTTTGTCATAAGTTGGTGGAGGGTAAAATTAATTTTGTGACGAGACTGCCCTTCCTGAGGTCTCTCATTGGTCTATGCAGTTAAAGTAAGCTGGGTTGCATAAACGGAGCTGTGGGTTAGTAGTAGCGTATTGTCTGCTTTGTAACTTTTGGAGCAGGAATATGTTTACTGAGTCAACCAGTCAAGCCCCTCTCCATCTGGAGCTTAAACTGATCTCCAGGCTCACGGCCCCTCCCAAGGCCACAGGCATTTGCGAGTCTGCAGGGAATAAGTGTCCAAGGACATTTCATTCACCCATTCACCCTGCTTTTAAGGACAGTGGAATATGACCTTTTTTTTTTTTTTACAGTAACACACAGGCAGCAAGTTGATACTCAGAGAAATGTTCACAAGGCTTCTTATGCTTAAGGCAATATTTCAACATAGCTAATACATAATAAACATGGAGGGCAGTACAGCACACCCGCCAAAGGCTAAAATACAGTTTTCATGGAAATGATATAGCTTCAACAGTCTCATAACACTGAGAGACACACTGATTCACCAAAGGAGCACATATTGCACCGATAGCACTGAGAGGCACTGATTCACCAAAGGAGCACATATTGCACCGATAGCACTGAGAGGCACTGATTCACCAAAGGAGCACATATTGCACCGATAGCACTGAGAGGCACTGATTCACCAAAGGAGCACATATTGCACCGATAGCACTGAGAGGCACTGATTCACCAAAGGAGCACATATTGCACCGATAGCACTGAGAGGCACTGATTCACCAAAGGAGCACATATTGCACCGATAGCACTGAGAGGCACCGATTCACCAAAGGAGCACATATTGCACCGATAGCACTGAGAGGCACCGAGTCACCAAAGGAGCACATATTGCACCGATAGCACTGAGAGGCACCGATTCACCAAAGGAGCACATATTGCACCGATAGCACTGAGAGGTGCTGATTCACCAAAGGAGCACATATTGCACCGATAGCACTGAGAGGTGCTGATTTACCAGGATCACCCACTGCACTGATAACATTGAGAGGCACTGATTTTCCAAATATGTGCACAGTGCATCAACAACAGTGAGAGACACCGGTTTAACAAAGGAGTGCATACTGCACTGCATTCTGCACTGATAACAATGAAAGGTGCTGGTTTAACAAAGGAGTGCACACGGCGGCTTGCTTAGATTTATGCTTGTAGGGTGTTATTGCTGTAGCCTGCGTTTGGTAAATAAATCAGCACTTTTTAGTGCAGTAACAATCATTTTGATCTGTTCACTAGTGTGGAGTTTCAGTGCGTCCTACATTATTTGTATTTACAGTGGCTGCGCTAGACGGTGAGTTACTGGGAATTCAGTGCAGCTATGTTGCTCTTCCAGGCAGTGGAAGTGGGAAATGCTGTAGAAGTTTGTTAGGAACGTGGACATTTCTGCTGGGATCTGAGTGGCAAACATAGGGCTGAGAGTGAGGTGCTTGAACGTGGACATTTCTGCTGAGAGTGAGGTGCTTTCACGTGGACATTGGGAGAGTGGAGAAGGGAGCTGCTAAGTGAATAAGGACCCACGTTTGCACAGATTGCCAAAGGAATGGCTGGGGACAGTCCCAAGGTCCATTTTGAGGCGAGGGTAGGGTTGCCAGCTCACCCCAGATCAGCCAAACAGGCTCATCCAGTCCTGGCTTTGCCCCGTCACATGCATATATATATTTGCAGTTCATTTTTTCCTGAAGACAGTCAGAATTACAAATCCTTGCATACAGTGGGTGCAAGACCAGGCTGGGATGAGGTGGCGAGTGGAACGAAGTCCATGCACAGACATGCGACCCGTGTCTGGCATGAAGAGATAGCTATCCTGCATCGTTCGAGTGGAATAAGGCTGGCAGGAGTTGGTGAGTGCCAGCTCATCCAATGAACAGGCTAATGCAGTTCTAGCTTCACCCCAGTACATGCATGCAAGCCAGGAGTGAGTCGGGGTCACAGTGGCAACCCTACCGTCTTCCCCTGGGACTGGCCGCTTTTTAGAAGCAGAATTGGCTTCCGTTGCTCTTGAGTGATCTGGTGCGGGTTGCAGCTGAGTCAGGTGCACGCCGAGAGCCGGTGCTACCATAGTCCCCCACGAGAAAAGAGGAGTAGCTGGAGAACGCCGCTCAGTGTCGGGAAAGAGTCTGCTGACCCAGTCGTGCGCCGGGTGACTAATGGTCCTCGCACGCATCTTGTATGACTTCCTCATTCATTGATTGTGCCCCGAACATGCAGAGGATACAAACTTGTTCAAAGTAATTCAGTCGCAAGCAGAGTGTGAGGGATTGCAGGAGGACCTTGTGAGGCTGGGGAACTGGGCATCTAAATAGCAGATGAAATTCAACCTGGGCGAGTGCAAAGCGGAGCACATAGAGGAGAAACTAAGCCTAGCTGCACAGTGCTGGCTTCCCGCTGAGCGGTTACTGGTCAATAAAAGGATGTTGGCGTCGCTGGGGACAATACGTTGAAACCCTCGGCTCAGCAGAAACAGCAACCAGAACTTTAGAACTATCCAGAAGGGAATAAAACAGCAAAACAAAAAACAACCTTTGTTTGAAATTTGCTACCAGTTTCCTGGAATCTTCCCCGGTCCTAATAGCGTTTGACAGAATAAATAAATAACCGTTCCCTATTAACCTGTTGCACAGCACTCGTGATTTTATAGACCTCTGTCAAAGCCGCCTCGTCTCCAAGCTGAGGAGTCCCGATTTGCTCAGCCTTCCTTCCCAAGGGAGCCCTTCTAATCTCTTAGCGCTTTTGTTAGCCTCCTCTCTACCTTTTCCAGTTCTGCTCTATCCCCTTTTTTTTTTTTTGACCAGGGAGTGACCAGAACTGCACACAATGGTCAAGCAGCAGTTGTACCATGGATGGATGCAAAGGCATCACGAGTGACCCAGCTCTTCAGTCAACGCACAATTAAGCCATGGACTGTGCTGCCCCAGAATGCAGCCAGGGCTGGTGCTAAAGCTGAGCTTTAAGGAAAGGCTTGGACAGTTCCGTGAATAATTATCAGCCAGATTGACCTTGTCTGTCGTCACCGCTCCCTTCCGGGAGAGAGCATTAAGGAAAAGGCCTTTTTTTGCTGGGATCTGCCGAGCGGCTGGGACTGGGCAGGATTCTGGGCCCGAAGGAGCCTTGGTCTGCCTCAGCGTGGCACCCTCTTATGTTCTTATGATCGGGCAGGTGAGGGACGACCTGCAGCTCAGCGGAAACGTTCCTGGCAGAGGCTGCGTGTCCAACGCACGCACACACACACGCACGCACACACGCATGCACACACGCATGCACACACACACGCATGCACACACGCACGCACACACGCACACACACACACACACACAGCTTCTCAGCAAGTGAAGCAGAGCTGGCTGGGCCCCCCCCTGCAGGGAACCCTATGGGCTCCTAGTGAGAGATCAGTCCCATTATAGGTATTTTGGTTGGGTTTTAGCTCCCCCATGTGGTAGAGTTCCCAGGGTATCCAAAGCCCCGCCACCATGTTATTGCCCCTAGCAGAGGCAGCATGTCACTGTGCCTGCTCCTGCTTTATTTGCTTTCCTAGGGAAGGACCCTCGGGCCTCTGAGTCTGAGCTCTGGGTAGGGAACAGGAGAGAGGGTGCAGGAAGGGGGGGGGGGGCCTTACAATCCAAGGGCCCTATTTACAAAGCATTTATCCCCATCGACACAAGACGGGAGAAAACCCTAAGCTTGCGGGATTTGAACCCCGGCTTCCCTGGCGCTCAGCCGCTCCTCATCCCTGTGCCGGTACCTTGGGGGTTCCCCTTGCTGCTTCTGCCGATTCTTTATGGTTTTGTGGTTTCTTACACTTGCACGTGTCACCCGTGGGCTGAGGCTCTCATCGAGGAGTCCACCGTGGGCCCAACTCAAGGCCTTGCCATGTCCAAACGTCCCATGCCTTTCTCAAGCTGATCGATGAATCTGGCTCCCAGCAGAATGGATTTTAAAGGGAGGGAAATGACAACGTGCGAGTCCTTCTTCCAAACAGCCCATTACGTATTCCTCTTCCACTGAATCTGTGGCTCTGCACCGATGGTTTAATCGGATCGTTTCTTCCATATCCCATCCCAATTTCAGGGCCAGTTCTCCAGCTTCCTCCCAGATCGGTGGACCTGATACTTGGGTAAACACCCCTGGGCACCAAACCATCTCGGGCACTCTCACGTGGGGAGCCAGTTGGTAAGGCTGTTGGGGATGCCGCTTTTAAAGATGGTTTGGAGATAGTTTGCACACCCAGAGTATCTTGACCATCACAATAGAAAAATGATTTCACAGGCACTTTTATAATTAAATTAAAGGATTTTATTTTGCTGGCAAATGGATAATTTTCTAGATTCTTCACTTCTAGAAACAAATGTAATTATTGAACAAACAAAACTTTCAATAATGTCAATAATTTCAGTGAGAAATAATTTACTTCTGGTGCACAAAAACAGTTTTTCATATGTGACTTTCACTCTCATGCTTAACACAGTTTGGAATAGAAACCGGTTCCTGGGCAAGGATTACTTCTTACCAAGATCCTATCAGATAAGTATTTTCTCAGTTACTTACTTCTTAATGAGAACAAATATTGAATTTCAACTTTAAATTTAAGAAATCTGATTCTGTGTGTTAACTTGCTATTACAGGCTCTTCAGCCAATTCTGGAATTCTCCAGGTAAGTATTAACGGCTTTTATCTTTAGCCTGATTTAACTCAATGTCTTTGACCTCTTGTATGTCCATGTGTGTTGCACTAGTGCGATTTACCACAATTGTGTCACAGTTCATTGGTGCACGCTTATCTTTTGCTGGGTGATCATTTTTTAGAGCGCTGCTTGTGAACGCTGGGTAGAGAGCGCTGATCCAGGAATGACGTGAAGCCTTGGTGGCTTGTGATCGAGGAATAGCTCGCGCTGCATGATGGCGCAGACTGGGCCTGATCTACCACTCTTGACCACGAAGTCTCAGGATACAGTGCTTCACCTACGCCGCTATCTCAAACCAAATCAAATAATAAAGACTGACTGCCTCACACCGCCAATCTTCTGCAGCCTACAATGATGCTAGTCTGTGCGTCTAAATGAGACTGGAGTTCTTGCTAATAGAAATAAAAAAATAATTATTTCAATCCTGCCTAAGGATGTTTGCTTTGAGAGAACTCACAAAGTGAAGAAAATATTTAATCACACACACTCTCTCTCACATTTCACACTTATTTGCCGGTAAAGACAGGAACAAATTGTAGGTCTTCTATATTCCAAGTTATTTCAAAGATTTTTTTTTCCTCTAAGGAAACAACCCAGAGATACCTTTATCTACAGGTCCTGTGATTAACACTGTAGCACCTTTATTTACAGATAAAGTATACATAATCTGAAGTCTGTAGGACTTAATGAACATTTTTCTTTTTGAGGTAGTATGTACTTCAATTAAATCAGCTCAGAATCAGACCAGCAGTCATCCACTTTTCTCACATCCACTTATCTACCAAACCTGGCAAAAGAAACACCACAGAGCAGCTATAGGAAGTTAGCCTTAATTTTAACTGATTCTTTACCTCAGAAAGGATTAGAATTACAATGTCAGCCACACAGCTGTTGTTTACTTGGTTGCTTGGGTGCTCTTCCACTTAGTCTAGGCCTTTGTGACAGGAACCTGCAACTGGGTCTCTCTCCTGTAGTCTCTAGCACAGCTCTTCTTCAGTCTCTAACACAAATCTTCCTCAGATTCCATCACAGCTCTCCCTGGAGCCCCCAGCACAGCCCTGCCTCAGACTGCAGTACAGCTCTCCTTGCCTCATATTCCATGTGCTTTCTGAAAAAATCCTCAGAAGAGATCCTTACTTCTCTGAAATCTTTTCAAGAAATAGTTCTCATCTACTTTTAAAAACTTTCTTATCCATCCAGAAACAATTTAGAAACTCCTTGACTAAGGAACACGACTTTCAAAATAATTTTTTGTATGTTCAGAACATTTTTTAAGGCAAATTACCTCAGATCTTTCTGTGCTTTGCCTCAACTTGGTGTTGCTATGCAGACCTGATCACCCAGCTGCTTTGCATAGACATGAGATGGGCTAGTGTTACTATGACGTTACCATGGCATTGTCTATGGGATGGCAAAAAGTTTTCTTTTTTTTGTCTCTCTGAGAGCTGCACAGAACTTGTTTTTACTACTTTTTAGATTGCCCATTAAAATGAATGAAACAAACAAAAAAACTCCACTTGCATAGTTCAAAATCACACCAAACTTTCAGGTTAGTTTCTAAATATATGTATCAGTAGCCCTGTGTTTTTTCATGACCATATTATCTATTTTAACATTTTTACAGCTAATTATATTTTTAACTTACATAATATTTATTTATTTTATTTAACACTTTTCTATACCGACCTTCATGGTAGAGACCATATCAGGTCGGTTCACATCGAATAGGGGAACTGAACCAAGAACAGTAACCAAAACAAAAGGTTGAACGTGAAAAAGCAAAGTTACATTTAACAGGGAAATTAAACTTGGAGGCATAGACTGCTGGAAGGAAGGAAAGGCAAGAGATAGCGGAGAAATTATTAGTATAAACAGAGCAGTCAGGAGGCTCTTATTCTGGGCTTAGGGGTAATATGGAAATCCATTGCTCCTAAAGGAAGTTCTGTCGACTATTGTGTATTTTTTCCCCAAACCAAGGGTTAAATCCATATTTATATGATCTCACTTGGCGACCACCACCAAACTCAGTTTCTGACAGGTTTTCACCACCTTTCAATCACAAGGACCCCTGGGGAAATGGGTGGGTTAACTGAATTAATATTCACTTCTGACCCCAAACTCCAGACATGGTCAGGTCACAAGCACCCCTAATTCATATCATCACTTACAAAATCTTAATTTTTATTAATAGGCAAAAGTTTATTACATTTATAGGTGCTGGGTTTGCCAAGGTGCTTCCCAGGGGCTGACCCTCAGGTGGGAGCCTTTCTACATGCTCCCCTTTTTTGAAACGTCACCTTTTTACACTTTTAAGATCATTAAGTTTTATTAACTTTAATTTTCCTACAGGAACTGTGTGGGCAGCCTCTCGCTGACGTCACTGCTCCCAAGTCTGTGAGGACCCCTTGGCCTGCACTGTAACCATGCCGGGGCTTTTATTACAGCCTGGCTGCAGTTCCCTGCAGTGTGGCACCAGCCGCACTGAGCGACATTTATCTTTTTTTTTTTTTAAACTCCGTGTGGCACTTCTGGGTTCTCTCTGGCTGCTGGGAACTCCCCAGGCTCCCGTGGCCCCAGCCACAACCAGGCAGGTGTGTATTTTAATTTTATTTACCCCATTTATAACTGCAGTAGTCTAGCTAGCATAATTCAAAGTCCCACTTCTCATACCTTGATTCAGATGCCAAGAATAGGCTGCTTGCTTCCTATCCAGCCTCCTGCCAGAGTTTCCTGATTGTACCGTAGAGGTTAACACTGGATGGGTGCCACGGACCCTTCTCCTTTCTTCCCAGTCTTCTCCTCCTCCAAGGAATGAGTGAAGATCCATTCCTTTGCATGATCTGTGAAGGGTCGCTGGATCTCTCTGGGCGAGTGACTCCTCTACCACTAAGGGCAACTACATTCCATTGGCCACGAGGAATTTAGTCGGCTAATACAAATAAAACCGGTCTTCAAAATCCAAAGAAAGAAGGGTGGACAGAAAACTTCTATCAATAAAAAAAAACCGACACAAAAAACCCGTGACATTGGGAGAAGGCGTCCCGCCTGCCTTTTCTGTACCCAGAGGCCTTAATTCCCGAGGCTCAAAGTGTCCTCTCCCAGGAGCAGGAATAGCAACTCCCTGCCTGCTCAGAAGTCTAACTAAAAATCCACTCCCTCTCTAGAGGTTTCCTCTTTTTATAGTTGTAAGAAGCAACCAACACAGCAGCTCACCCGGGGGAGCTCTAACCCACTTGGAATGCTTTATGTCTACCTACACACATGGTACATTTTATTTATTTATTTTGAATTCTTATATACCGACATTCCTGTAAAATATACAGATCATACCGGTTTACAGTGAAACAGAACAGCCGCCGGAGGGCGTTACATTGAACCTTAAACAATAAAAGCAAAAATACATTCGAAATGTTGGAGAAAACATTAAACATTAGAGCATTAAACAATAAATAAATAAATAAATAAAACATTAAACAATAAATAAATAAAACAAAAAATAAATAAAATAAAACATTAGAGCATTAAACAATAAATAAATACATCCTTCTTAGTAGAGACCCAGTAGGGTTCTCTACACTTGGTGAGGTTTTATATTTTGCTACTAGTAGTTGAAATGCGTTCTGGGTGTCCGCAGAAGGAAGGATTATAAATCGAACCACATAAATAAATAAATAAATACGTTGTCAGCCCATCACTGGATCAAATACTATACAGTTAGGGTTTATGTGTACTTTGGAGCATAAGAAGTGAAAATGTTGTAAACTTGTGTACTTACAGTAAGGCTTATGGTTGTGGATTCTTCCTGTTGATTTTACCATTGAATGAGATTCGGCTGTAAGGAGGCTGGTGGGCTACAGAGCCTTTCGTGGCTAGGACACTAGCTCAGATCCGCCTCAGACCACTACAGGCTGAAAGTTATCACCACCTAAAAGCCACTGGGGGGAGTGAATCGGTCCCTACTCCAGTTCCCAACATCAGCTGTGCTACCGATTAGCAGCACCGCTGTCAGACGTAGCTGACAGGCCATCCTTCCAGAGACAGCACGTGCATGTATGCGTTCATGTGTGCGTGCCGTGAGCGGACTTGTGCTGTGGTGGTGCAGAATGCGCGTGCAGTGTTTGCATGAAGAGAGCTTGCACTGCACTCCAGCATCTTTCCCAATCACTAAAAAAAAAATGTGTAAAAATAATTTGCTTTGAAAGGAAACTCAGTTCATTGCCCTTTCCTATTTCTGAGATGAGTTGGAAGCTCATTACCTCCCTTCCTATATTTCCTGGTACTTTAAAAAAAACATGAAAAAAAAACCCCAAAAAAACGCCCCAACCTATCCTGTGTCTGAGATTAGCGAGATTTGCTTGTTGGTTGCCATAGTAATCAAGGAAGCAGCTTTGATGCAGGCCGGTGAGATGACTGCAAGCCTTGGCAGCGCTGGTGAAAAGAGTGTCGGTGACAATAATTACAGAAGCAGAGATGTGGCATGAATTGACTTGATGGGGAAGAGTCCCAGGGTCCACAGCTGCTAATATCATAAAGTCTTGCTCTCTAACCGCACGGGAACCACAAGCCCAGGGCTACGGGGAGTTACACTGACAGCTGCAACCTGCTTCCCCAGCAGGATCTGGACATCTGCTCCCTTCCCTGGGAATGGAGCTTCTGATTTGCTTTCTGGAATGAGATGAACCGTTCCATTTTCTGGACTGCCCGGACGTGCATCTTGGACCTGGAGCCGTCAGCCCGAGATGAAGGATGGAGAAGATGTGGGAGGGGAGAGGGGGGACTTACTGCTTACTGGCAGAGCCCAGGCACAGTCAGAGTCAGTGGCCGCTCCTCTCCTCCGCAGCTGCTGGCCGTGAAGCTGGCTTCCGGGAGCCCCGCAAGACCCGGGTCACCAGATGGTGACTTCTGACTGCCAGAGTTTAATGGTCCTGTCCAGGGTTTGGGTTTTGAGCTCCTTTCTTCAACCATGCTGGTACTGGCTGCCCTGTAGAACCAAGGGGAAACGGAGGCACTACAAGTAATACAGACAGTCTAGTGTTTGCCAAACGCACACACCCCACAGCTTAGAGGAGAGGCTGACCCAGTCCTGGTCCTAGCTTGTTTGCAGGCACGGACTTGAATTATTCTGTGTTACTTTGGGACTGCAAACCTCCACATCCATGCATGCGATGAGGTAAGGCCAGGACTGGGTCAGCATGTCAGGGAAAAAACGGAGCCAGCTGGCAGCTCTAGCTGGTTCTTGGTCCTGCTGCGACCGCGTGCATCCAAACCACGGAGCTCATGTTCAAGGTGAGTGAACCAAAAGAACCTCAGCAGAGCAGTTCCAGTCTCCAGAGCATCTGGATGTGAATTCCACCTCATGTGGGGATGAATGACAAACAGAAAGAAAGAGTTTTTTTTCTTTGGGTTGTTTTGTTTTTTTTGGCCGTCGCCTCCTGCTCCTTTGGCGTTCCAGCTTTGTTGGAAGAGGCCACTATTGGGCTACGGTGCCACAAGCCTTTATTTTGAACTGCCTGGATTCCCTCCCCCCTCCATTCATAAGGCTCCCCATCCACCGGCTAACTCTACCATCACAGCAATGGTCCTTGGCCAAGGGCCAAAGACCGCACCTTACTCTGGAACCAGTTATGTGCGTACCCCCCAAGTCCCACCCAGGGAGCGAAGGCCGGGCTCAGAATGGCACCCAGCTGGTCTTCTACGTGGCAACATACGGCATTTGCCAGTGAGCCGGCAGGCCAGCCCCGGGAAGACATCTTTGATGGTAGAAGATCAGTCAGAGCAAAAGTCACCAGAGAAGTAGTGAATTCTCCACCTGTGATCAGAGAAGTTTAGTTTATTTGCTTGTTTCACCACCTTTTAACATAAAGCAATTAAATATTGTGTTTGAAATTCTGTCTTCCTTTCTACCCTTTCTGGGGCGTTGCTCGGGTGCTTTGTCCCTGATGCTCCTGTGAGGTTCCTGATAAACAGGAACGGATTCTGTTGACGGACGCCTCGCTGACATTGTGGCTCTGGCTGGACAGTCTTCTCCATGGCTTGTTCTGTACCTGACTAGTCTAGTCTTAGGAAACCTCGCATTATATGCTTTATACCTGCACGATCCTTCCCCCACATACCCACTGTAGGGTCTGTGAAGAAAACAGCTCCTATAAAGAGGCCTCTGCTCCTTCCATTGAATGTGCGAGTATTGAAGGTGTCAGAGTAGTGTGTTGGACTGAACCATTTGCTGTGGGTGGCAACAGTGGTGTAGTCCTTGGTAAGAGCAGCTGAAGGATTTTCCAATTAAAAGGCTTAGGGGATGGAGAGGAAAGCAGCCTCTTGGGCTCCAAGGAAGGAAGCCGGTGGCTAAAGAGAGAAGTCCATCTTTCTTCTCCCTTGAAAGTGTGGAGTTTGGGAAGGAGTAAAGCAAGTCTTTGTCCCTGTTGCTCCATAGTTTGAGGTGAGTATAGACGGCCACTAAGACGGTTCCTGTGGTACTGCATCTGATATTGCACTATAAGGAAGTGTTGGGGTGGGGAGTATCCCTATTCTCTCTCCCTAGGTCTGTCTTCCTATGGCGGAGAAGACCCTGAACTGAGTTCAAGACAATCCAAGATCTCCACAGGAATCGGTGAGGACCGTCAGATACTTGATGGGAGGGAACCTATAGGGTGGGAGCCGAAACAAAGAGGAGTCAGCAACCTATCACCCAACTAAGGGTTACAGGTTGATGGTTCTGGTTATGTCTGCCCTATCCAGTTGGATCTCTCCTTCTGCATCAAGCGCATTCTTATGACCTCAGAGACTGCAAGCTCTGTGGAAGTTAGTGTAGAGTATGGAGGCAAGTAATATACAAAATATACACAAAGTGGTGACATAAACATCTATGGAAATATTACATTTTATTCATTGTTTACAAAACCTATTTAAATCATTTGTACAAAATATAAAATGTAAAAATCCCCACAAACATGAACAATACCCAATCCACACACATAACCCCACTAAAAATTGGATTACTCTCAATGACCATATGCCGCTTCTTCAGGGGATAAGTCCAACCCATAAAAAACCACACTCTACCCAAAAAACAGTTTTACCACCATACAATGATTGTTTTCCAAAAAACATATCAAATATATTGGAATATGTTGTTATGCAGAATGATTGGCAATGTTCAATATCTCAAGATCTAAATCTCCATTAGCTGCCAATATTCCGATTTGTAATGCTAATCATGCCAATCTGTAAAAAACAAAACATAAAAAAAATTAATAGAGGTTGTGCCACACCGCTAACTGCAGTGTGTTACTCAAAAGAAGAACAATATTGAAAAATCTTTGCCAACCTGATTCTTCTGACTTTTCCTTTCCCACCTCTGATTCCATTTATCTTCCATATTATAAGTCACCACAATATAATGTGCTGTATTATATCAAAGATTATATCAGTACATGCTCACTATTCATTAACGAATTACACTTTAGCCTATATGGGAACTGTTGCTTCTAACCTTGTTGGAACTCCACTATCGCCACTCTCTACTCTTATCATAAATGAGGAAAAAACCTCTCCACTATGACCTGCCAACAAGACACGATATTAAACATCACTCAGATGATATAAGCTATGCCTCCCTAAGACACCGTGCAATTACCAAAATCCTGTTGTGACAAGTTACATATTTTTTAATCTTCTCAGTACGTCTGTTATGATGATGGCTCCAAAAATGCCGCGCAAGCGGGTTGATTCATAGCGGCGGTTATAGAGACAGAAACACCCATCTACACTATGTAGTATTTAACTATTGGTTGCCTCCCTTGATCAATCTTATCAAATTCCTGCCCACTTTTTGGTGTATTTTAATGACAGCCAAATTCCAACTTGAGGATAACACAAGCACTAAACATTTTCTTGCAGCTACTGTACGAATTCAATGCCACATATTCAAGGCCAATATTCAAACCAATATCTTCCAGTGTTTGCTATTCAAAGATAAATCTTTGTTCTTTTTGTATCAATACTTTAGAGATGTTACTATCTCTCTTAAGACTCATCTGAGCAATCACAAGAAATGTTAAATATTCTACTGTATGCTCCTTTGATTTCCAATGACTCACCAAAGGGGCCCCTTCCTTCCTTGTGCGGACACAACTCATGGGTTCTAAAATCCTCATTCTGACCCATCTTTTAGTTTGTCTGATATATTTTCAATTACATGGGCACAAAATTGAATAAATCACTTGCGATGACTAACAATCATATCTAGCTGGAAGTCTGTATTCTCGCTGTTGTGATTGTACCAAAAATTGTGTGAGCTCAAATAAGGGCAAGCTGAATAGAACCCACACCGGAATTGTCCAGTTATCACTACGGAATTTATATCTAACGTTGTAAGGTATGAAGCAATTAAATGGTCTCGTAATGATCAATTCTGTTTTATAGTAAATACCGGCGGTTCTTCAAACATCAGTTCATGACTTAAAATCAACCAATGATGGCGTATAATTGCTTTAACTTTGCTCGTATATAGAGAATACAGAATGGCACAAATAATTTTAGAGACTTGTGACTTAACAGATGGTATCAATAAATTCTCACGATTTGCGTAATATACAGACATATGCTTACCCGCATATCGGGCGGGCAATTATATAACTAGCCATTTGCCTAGGTGAAGCACCATTTTACTTATGGAAATGCCTCTCCTGGGGTCATTTTCACACATCACGCCTAAAAAAGGTTGGCAAATATGTGCATAAGTTACACTAATTTTCTATAATCCCTGGACTGGGGTCTTCCCACTTTCCCTCTTTACTAAGTCTCTTCAGCCTCAATTCTACAGGAATCTCTGTAGGGGTAGGAAGGGAGGAAGGGAGATTAACCTCCTGGGCCCCAGGCATTGAGTTGCTGCTTCTTTGATACCTGCCAATAAGCAAACAACCCAAAGCTGGTGTTCCAATACAACTTAACTGATGATTTGGAGTGAATGTAAAATATGGCACTCTTATACAAAAGTCTTTCAGACAACATCCATAAAACAAGTCCACTGGGTAATTCAGTGAATCTGTGGTTCTGAGCTCCCTTAGATTAATCCTCCTTATTTTGGATTAGAATTTGGAAGCCACCCTGAGTTGCTATGAATGGTAGGGTTATTGTCCCAGTTTTAATAAATACCATGCATCTTATTGCTAGACGTTAACTTCTCCGGGGCTGATATTCCCAAAAAAGCTGAGCTCCTAAATTCAGGTCTCTAAATTAGGTGCCTAAATTTTCAGCAGAAAATTCACATAAATTTAGGGTCATAAAAGTAAGGCTCCTAAGTTTAGGCCTGCTATCTATGAGGTCCATATTCAAAAGCCATTTAATCCATTTAAATGGCAAATTGGGTAATTCCAGCCACTTTTCTGGCTACATTGTAGCCGGACAACTTCTTTTCCAGCTATAATTTAGCCGGATATAAAAGGGGCATTCTGGGGAGGGGTTTTGTTACCTGGCTAACTTAGCTGAATATTGGGCATGTCCAGATAACTGCTTCAGAGCAGGCCTAAAGTTATTCATTCTCATGAGCCAGATAAGTAGCGACTTATCTGTATTTCCTCAGAGATTTATGGGTTAAGTAGTGAATCGTTTAGAAAAAAAAAAAAGCCACAGGCTTCCTGGCCTGATGCCCCACCACCACCACCACTACCACATGTCTCTACCTCCCCGTTCCCTCCGCTGTCTAAAAAGGCGGCTTATACCTACAAACAATCTTTTAAACTTGCACAAGATCACCGCCGGCCCAGGCCTCACCCCTTCCCATCCCGCTAAAAAAAAATAAATCTTTAAATTTGCCGTTTCTGCCTCCCCCGCCCTCCCATCCACACGTAGCCCTCTTGTCCTTGCTGTGACTGCTGTGCTCTGCGATCCCGGGCCCCTTCCAGCGTTACTTAGGGTAATAACCCTGGAAGCGTCTTTACACTACCTCTAGCGGTCTCAGTCTTTAAACAGACGCAGGAAGCAACCATTGCAGCAGCCTCAAACGGGGGGGTGACTGTGGCATAGATGCAGGGAGACCAACTACTCACGCATTAGGGCGGTGCCCGAGGGCCCACTGCGCTCTCTCCCCTAGCCTCGGATGGGTGATTCGGGTCCAACGACCCCTATTTCCCTGGGAGTCCAGAACACAGTCAGTCCGCCCCTGCACGGATGGGATCTTCCTCCCTTCCTTCTTTGCACGCAGGGCCTTTCTACCAGGCCACCCCTTCGTAGGGATCCCCTACATTTTCAGCTTTGAAAATAAATCCCACCAAATCTACCCGCACAAGACGCGCCTCTGAAATTAGCCGCACAAATTTTTCGTGAACGTTTCTGCACAATCTTTTTAAACTCCAAAAGTAGGCGTGCAAGTGGAAGCCCTTCCCCAGACTCCGTCCGCAGGAACGCCTCCGCTCAGTCCGGGGAACCTTACGTACGAACATGGCATACGTGGATACATTTACCTGCATATCGGGCGGGCAGTATTGCAAGAGGCCACTTCTGCACGGAAAACACTATTTTACCTGCAGAGGTCCCTTCTGGAAATTACCCTCTTAAGGGTCCAAGTTCAATCTTTGCCCTTGCTGAAAACAACAGGGTGTGAGAACTGGATTAGTCAGAACGTTTGAGATGTAATTGTAAGACCGCCGCCCACACTGGTAGAAAGAAAGTGCACAGATAATCATTGCACCAATATTCAAAGCGAAAGAACAGGCACGTTTTCAGTTCCGGAAAATATCCCAGGAACACTGTCCACACACAGTTACACCTGCTAACTTGTGCAGGATATTTTTCTGGAGACTAAAAAATACCCGCATGTTTTTTGAAAAGGCAAAATTACTTTATTTATTATTTAGAGGTTTTTTTTTAATCTTATCTCAGTCCCACTCAGGCAGCCTCCGAAGGAGGTGCTGGCCCTTTCAGCCTCTGAAGGACAGTGGTGGCCCTTTCAGCTGCCTAATGGGATGCTAGGGACATCTAGTGGCAAACCCAGAAGGGTGCAACATATGCAAGCGGAGTGAGAAGTGCCCACCCGGAGGATTCTGGGACCGAGTTCTGATAACCCCTACTGGGAACTATGTTCTAACCACCTTCAGTGGGAAGAGCTGGGAAAATAAACTGGGAAGGGTAACGGAGGATTGAAGTAACTTCATTCTGATAATTCTGAAGTAATTGGGGTATTTGAGAAGAAGAAATTCAGTGTAAATAAATTGCTTCCAGAGGAAAGTAGAGGCTTGACTAAAGAAGTGGAGTCACAAGTTTGGGTCTTATTATTTATTGGCTTTAAATGGAAATTCGAACTGAAGCTGTAAATATTCTTCAGTCATCTAATCAAGTATTTTATTATCTAATCGTATGCTCTATTGCCATATTTTAGGCATGGATCCGGGTTTACATCCTTTCCTTTTCTGGTCTGGTAGTTCCTTTTCAACCTTTGAATTTCCAGCTTATTTGAGATTGTCGTCTACTGGGCCATAGAGCCACAAGTCTTCTTTTGCAACTATCTGAGTGTGTGTGTTTGTGTGTGTGTGTGTGTGTGTTGGGGGTTCTCCCTATATTTAGTCTTTTTATTTCAGTTTTATTTTTATTTTAGTCTATTTATATTTCAGTCTCTTGTATATATTTTACAAGCAGATAATAATCTATTGTAAAGCCTGCTACTATATCATTTTATATTGTGAACCGTTATTTATATTCATTGTAAAGCTATTTGCTATGTTATGTTACACTGTGAACCGAGGTGATGTTTTGCTACGTGCCCCGGTATATAAAAATTCTTTAAATAAATAAATTTATATCCCCCTTCTAACTCAGCTCAGCCATCCAAGTAACAAGGACCACAAACTCCACAATTAATGGGAGTCCCAAGTCTGGCCTTTAGGTGTCACTGTTGAGTAAGCGTTGATACTCCCTAACCCCTGTAAACGCAGCATCCCCCAGCACTGGCCGGCCTGGGGAACGGAGGACCTGACCTTGGGAACTGAACCCAGGATTTTCCATAGGGCAGTGCACACCTTTTTCACTGAGCCAAGGGGCCAGCCCGCTAATTGCCATCTTAAGGCTATGCATATTTTGTGACTTTGCCTGTAACCTGGTTAACGAAAGTCCTTATGCTCTTAAGAAACTCAATGCAAGTTTCCATTTCTGCATTGAAGATAGTGCAGCAAGTTCAAAACTCGGCAGAGCTGTTCTCTATAAACTGAACGCAGTCGTTCATCTGAATGGCACATTAGCAAGGGGAAAAAAAACCAGAAAGAAATCCCTGCCGTGAGTGCACTGCATTAGGAAAATTTGTGTTGCTGCTCTGGCTCTGATAAAGCATCTCCTCATTATCCCCCCCCCCCCCCCCCGCACCCACCCCCAGTCCTCATCCGTTTTCCAGTGACTTCATGCAATGAGCTGATCCAAGAAGCCCAGGCCAAGTGCGATGTTCCGCTCAGGAGGCGATCGCTGGTGGGTGATACCGGGGGATGGGGGGGAGAGGCTGGGATGCAGGGGCTCGAGCCCACCGTTCGCAAAGGGCCACCCCCATGCCCCCCTCCCTGACCTGCACGCGGAAGAAAGGAGACGTGGATATAGACGTTAGTGGGGTAGCAGCTACGCAGGTTGCGGAGGTTTAAGCATAGCCCACTGGTTAACCTTCGGAAGATTGTTTACTAGCCACTTGTGGGTTCTTGCATTGGTTCGTGGCAGGCAGCGCTGAATGTCATTCATCTACATTGCGTTTTTTTTCAGTGGAAAGGAAATTTTTTAACAAAAGGTCAGAGGGAACTGCTTCTTTCTGGAAAGGGCGGTGGATGCATGGGACAGTCTCCCCCCCCCCCTCCCCCGGGACGTAGGGGGTGCCAGCCGGCTCCAGGTTTTCGGGACAGGCTGATCCGGCCCTGGGTTTAACCCTATTGCATGCAGGGACTTGTAGTTTTGCTTTTCTCAGGGACTGCAATAGGGCAATCAGAAGAAGTTCAAGTCCCCTGCTGGCGATGCGGGAAATCCAGGACTGGATCAGCCCGTCCTGAAAATCTGAAGCCGGTTGGCCGGGGGGAGATGGTGGGGGCAAAAAAAGAGGAACAGAACTGAAGAAAGCCTGAGAAGAGCGCAGTCAGGATTTTTAGTTGTGGGGAAACGAGGGGTAAATCTAGAGACCCGCCGAGGTCTGCAATATTGTAACAGGAAGGGAGAATGGGCAAAAGCAAATGAGCCCTGGGGGGAATTTTCAAGCTGCTGTGTAGCTGCAAACTCCCTGGTTTTACTGCGCAGGCTTTACCTGTATTTTCAAAGAGAAATGACCCGCAGTGACTCTCTTTGACGGTTTGCGAGTGTAAGGTGCGAACATTTACAGCATCCGTGTACTCTGCCCCCACTATTAATGTGCGGGTGATGGGGGGGGGGAACGACACAAAACAGTGCGCATGCATTTGAAATGAACGTCTGCATTGCTGTTTCCCTCCTGACTCACCCACAGGACAGCCTCTTTTTTTCCTGCCACGAAAATTGCACAATCCACGGATCCCACCCGTACATTTAGCCACATCGGAGGAGGGCAATTTCCATCGGGACACTTTCCCCGTGACCTGGCTAAATGCCTTTAGAAACAGCCCTGTTTGTCCTTACCTGCTCTCATACTCTAAGTTCACCAGCAGATGCAGAGAGTTTGAACGTAGAAACAGAGAGCATGAGGGAAATCAGAACCAGCAAAGCCCATCTGGGTTTCTACCCCTCTCCATTTTGTTCCATGACACAGATCCCACTTTCTATCATTTATTCAAACTAGGTAGAGATCCCCTGTGCTTGGCCCAGGCTTGAATCCATCTCTCAGCGGAGTCTTTCGCCTCCGCCGAGAGACTGTTCCATGCATCCATCATCCTTTCCATGACAAAATATTTTCTGGTCTTGCTCCGCAGTCTATTATCATGACCTCTTGTTCTACAACTTCCTTCCCACTGAAAAACGCGCACTTCTTGAGATATTTCAATGTCTCTATCCTACCCCCCTTCTCTTGCTTCTCCTTAGGACCCTAAGCCTCATCTCCCAGGGCTTTTCGTACAAACACTAGAGATTTCCGTCCTGTCCTGGAGGCACTCCTATGCCATCTGGTTTCCAAGATACAAGTAATGAATATGTGTAGGGAAATCCCCCAAACTGGACCCTCTTTTTGGTTTCCAGTTGCACAAGTTAGCCTGGGTGGGGGAGACACAGGGCCTATTATGTAAATTGACACTGAAGTTGTAGTTAGCCCAACTGGCCACTGGATGGCACTTCATAGGCTGAGCACTGCAAACTCTTGTTGGGTTACGAGGTGCGTGGGCCCCTTCAAGAATCCCGGGTATGCAATTTGTGGAAAATGGTTGAGCGGGAGGTATAAAAGTGGGAGGAGCTTGCCTTTTTTTCTTCCTGCCTTACTGTATGGGGCTGGTATAGGGAGGGACCTCCAGGACCTGGAGGTACCTGGAGTGGCCAGCCTGCAGGTTGGTTGGCCTGCTGACCCTGCCAGTGGAAGCAGAGGAGAGAGAGAGAGCCCCGAGGCCATGGATGTTGAAGGCTTTTCTCTTCCTTCTGAGGAACTGATCCGAGGCGGGGTGGAGGTGAGATAGGTGCTCCCCACAGGGAAAATGGCCAGGAATCAGGGTGATTCCGAAATGACGAGTGCCCCAGGAGGTCCATTGAGTGGAAGATACCAGGGAAGCCTTCATGCTATGAGGATGGAGAAGTGTGGAATGCGAACGGGAGGTCGGATGATCAAGGAGTCATGAGTGAGTTGGAAAGCTGCGAGTCCCTTTTGATGGGATGTGCTGTGGGGGGGGGACGACCTGCCGTGCGGGTGAGTGTCCGGACCCCGGGGAATGAGAGTGTGGGGGGCCAGGGATGTGCTCAGAGGAGGTGGGGAGGGGGAATCAGTGTGTGTGTGGGGGGGGGGCAGGGATGTGCTCGGAGGGGTGGGGACACTCACCCGCACGGCAGGGCCAGGCTCGGGCTTCGGGGTTGGCGTCTGCCGCCCGCCTCAGCGGCAGTACTGCTGCTCCCAAAATGGCCGCGGCGTTCCTCCGGCTCTGTTGGCCACGCCCCCTGAAGTTCTCTAGGGCCGCGCGGGCGACTAATGCCTGGTCTTAAAGGAACCCCTACAGGAAGTAGGGGGTTCCTTCCTGCTCGACTCCATCTGCAATCAACTATTTAAGGCAAGGTCTGTGCCTTCAGACCTTGCCTTGGCTTCTTGGCTCTAGTGGTGTTTTGCTGTTGGTTCCTGATTTGCTCCTGTTTGAATCCTGGATTGGCTTTCGTTCCTGTTTGGCTCCTGACTCCTGGATTGGCTGCGGACACTGTCTGATTCTCGACCCCTGGACTGGCTGCGGATTCCTCTGATTCTTGACCCCTGGACTGGCTGCGGATTCCTCTGATTCTCGACCCCTGGACTGGCTGCGGATTCTTCTGGCTCTCGACACCTGGACTGACTGCGGGGTATTCTGGCTCTTGATTCCTGGATTGGCTGCGGAGTGCGCTGGTTCTTGTTCTCCGGACTGCCTTCTGTTACCTCTTCGGTTCCACGACCTGCTGGAGGCGCCAGCTTCTGTTTCCACGACCCGCTGGAGGTGCCAACCTCTGTTCTCTCGACCTGCTGGAGGCGCCAGTTATCTGGATTAAACTACCTGCAGGAGGCGCCTGCATCCAGATTTTCTTCAATCACCTCCAGTGACCTTCGTGGTTGGCCTCACCTTCCGACGAGAGGACTTTCATCCCTCGCCGGACCAAGGGTTCACCTCCCGAGTCAGAACAGTAAGCCAAGGCCATGGACCCGGCTGAGGCCTCCGCCCTAAGAGCAGTGCCTGATTTGGCCCAGAGGATCATGGAGCAACAAAGTATGTTAGAATCCATGGCTGCTTCAATAGAACGACTCAACGCTCGGCTGGACGCTGTAGTAGCAACACATTCCAGTCCTCCGGCTCCCATTCCTCCGCCAGTACCAGCTCTGCCTGTTACTCAGAGCTACCATCCGCCTGTTCGTCCTCTACCCTTGCCACCTCGATATGGCGGGGATCCTCGTCTATGCTTGGGATTCCTGGATCAGTGCAGCATGCATTTCCGCCTTCAACGAACTCTGTTTCCGGATGATATAAATAAAACCACCTATATTCTCTCATTACTTGAAGGTAAAGCTCTGACCTGGGCTTCTCCTCTCTGGCAGCGCTTGGATCCAGTATTACAGGATCTTCCACGATTTCTTGAACTGTTCCGAATTGCGTTTGAGGAACCAGGGAAGCAAGCTGCTGCCAGTACGGATCTGTTGCATCTTCGACAAGGAGGACGATCTATTTCTGATTACAACATCGAATTTCGGACACTGGCGATGGAACTTCATTGGGAGGAACCGGTTCTACGATCAGTTTATTTAGAGGGACTATCTGCCAGAATCAAGGACGAGCTAGCCGCTCGTGAACTGCCATCCTCCTTAGATACAGTAATTGAAATAGCCACACGGATTGACAGACGACTACAAGAAAGGGCCCGGGAGACGCTAGGATCACGGAGACGCCCGGCTGCTCCTTATGTCCCACCTTCTTTCTCCACTACTTCACGAGAATCTTCCGTTCCGGAGGGACCTGTGGCCAAACCCATGCAATTAGGCCGAGGACCTTTAACACCCAAGGAACGTCTGAGACGTCGTAGAGCAGGCCTTTGTCTTTACTGTGGAGGATCTGGTCACCGTATTACCAATTGCCCTATTCGGCCGGGAAACTCCAAAGCCTAGGGTTCTCAGGGGGAGTCACTCTAGGTCTCATCTCCCCACTCACGGTACAAGCCACCCTGGACATCAGGGGACATGGATTTAACACGTTGGCTTTGATAGACTCTGGTGCAGGGGGAGAATTCATACTACAAGAACTGGTGGACCAACTCCAGATTCCCACTCAACTCTGCTCCACACCGTTGATCATCTCTTCTATCCACGGGGAACCATTACCTGGGAGAATAACGCATCACACAGTACCTATAAACTGCTACATTGCACCCGACCATACTGAACAAATCACTTTCTTTGTTCTTAGTAAAGCCATCCACCCAGTAGTTCTCGGGATTCCTTGGCTTCAACGCCACAATCCACAATTCGACTGGACATCTTTAAGACTTACTCAATGGGGATCCAGATGCCATGAGACTTACTTACTGAAACCTACGTCTGACTCTAAGCACTTAACAGGTTGGAGCCCCATAGCCTTACCAGGCAGTGACTACAATTATTAGCAAGGCTCTTTTGCACTACTTCTCTGCAGTGGCCCCATCCCTCATCCTCCCAGGACACTCATGTCCTGTGAAAGGCAGGCAGGTTGCCAACAGTGTGGCCTGCGCGGTGGAGCTCGTGGCACTGGGAGAGAGAAGAGGAATTTCCCTTTTACCTGCTGAGCCGGGATCAGGCTTGACATTGGCCACCTCCTTGAGGCTTTGGGGCACTGCGGTATCCCAAGGACTTTTAGTAAATGGTTGTCTTGTCTGTATCGTTCTGCGCATGGTGTCCCTGTCATCAGTGGGTGGCTGGGAGGGGGCTTTAAGATCCAGTCAGGAGAGCTTTGCTGCAGGTCTTCTCTGCAGGCCCATTACTAAGGGCAGTTCAGATGCATAAGGGACACCCAGGAGGGAAGACGTCTGCAGGTGAGACCATAGGCAGGTGACATCACTGGCTTGGTTTCAAATGCCAGGTCTGAGAGAGCCCTGTCGGAGACAGCAGGGAAGTTTCAAAAGCTGTCAAACTCTAAAATGCCATGGAGGTAGGTCCTAACGAAGGAAGATTCCCACTTAGTGGGGGGGAATGCAGGCATCACTGGAAATCTCAGTGTGAGGGGTCTACTTTAGTGAGGTGGACCTGGAATCTTGAAAATCAGGGACCGAGAAAAGAAAAGCGCACCCCTCAGATCGGGAGAGCATGCTGGGGTCACCTGAGAGCATTACCTGCGTGCTCGGGTCATGCAGTACTAATTTCAGAAAGTTTCACGTGCATTCTTCTAAACAGTGTGAAGATTGTGCATGTACATAACGTTGTTTAAATAAAGCAGAATTACCCTGCTCCTCCAGCGCCGGGTCCCACGCTCATCTCCATTTCTGGGCCCGAGCCCAGTCTTGGCATCCTAAGGACGCCAATCACACCGAGCCCAGCATTTTTATTCTGACACGGGCAAGTATTTCTGGGAAGAAGAGCTGGGGAACTGCAGGCTCATTTCCTGTGGGATCGGAGACTGGCAAGTGCAAGCCAGGGAAACTCCAAGCCCGGGGGGGTGGGGGAATAAAATAAAATAGACTGCCGAGAGGGAAAAGGCTGCCCTGCCCCAAGGACCCAGGGAGTTAAGGCATTCGCTCCCGATGTTGGCCTTAACCTGAGAGCGCCAGACAAAATATTCCCCACTAATGTCAACACTTTTTGTTTGCTCGTTAGCCGCGTCATTAACCCCAGACACAAGTCCTTAGTCACTTTCCGGGCTGGCAGTGCCAGCCTCCCCCACTGCTGGCTTTCTCTTCCCGGCCCAGCTGTGCTGAGCAACTCTCTTTAGCCTTGGGGCCTGTAGCCAGCAGGCTAGCGGCGTGGGGGTGGAGGCGTGGGGAGGTTACAGCTTTAACAAAAGGGACAAACCCCCCCCCCCCCCCCCCCCGTTCTGTCTGTGCTGCGTCACTAATGAAAGAGGGGGATTTTGTGAGTGAGCTGCTCTCCCCTCCCCCCCGCCCGGCTGCCAGGAAAGCCTGTGGAGGGGAGAGAGAGAGGGTGTCCCCCACTGCATGGGGACAAAGTCCTTATTGCACCCACTTCTAAAAGCCACTAAGCCAGGACACGGATCCCAGGCTATTCACTTTCAGGGTGGCCGGGTTTTCATGAAAGAACAAGCACTTTTTCCCCCCAAAACAAGCCCAAAACACGTGAAATTGAAACACCAGTGTCTGTGAGTGGCGTGGATGACAAAGGAGCTTAAGGTTTTGCATGTTGCAGAAGGTCTGCGGGATGTGCACGAAGGTCACACTTACAAAATCTGCACCCAGCCTGACTCTCATTGCTGACAACAGTCTGAATCCCTGCTTTCAGTCCACGCTCCTCTTCCCACGCTTAGCAGGATCTTTTAGTTCCTTACTTTAGCTATAGCAGATCAAATCCATTTAGTAGCGCAGCAGCCAATGACGGAAACAGCAGGTATGGACAGGCTCTCTTACAGAGGTGAACTGCTGCAGGGAGAAGAAATGAGAAAAAAATTAGATGAAATTAAAAGTGGTGCAGAAGAAATTTAAAAAAACACCAGCCCCACATACTGATTCCCCCCTCCCCACCCCCTCCGAGCACATCCCTGGCCCCCCACACTCTGATTCCTCCCTCCCCCCCACACACACACACACTGATTCCCCCCTCCCCACCCCCTCCGAGCACATCCCTGGCCCCCCACACACTGATTCCCCCCTCTGAGCACATCCCTGGCCCCCCCCCACACACTGATTCCCCCCTCTGAGCACATCCCTGGCCCCCCACACATTGATTCCTCCCTCCCCATCCCTCTGAGCTCATCCCTGGCCCCCCCCACACTCTCATTCCCCGGGGTCCGGACACTCACCCGCACGGCAGGTCCGCGGCGGCCGGCGGTCATAACAACAGGCCTGCCCTGGTCCCCAACCCATATCCCCCATGGCTCAGATCCCAGCAGAAGCCAAGCGGTTACAGCGAACTCGATCTAAAGGACGCCTTCCTCGCTATTCCCCTGGCGGAGGACCTGCCAGCAATTCTTTCTCTTCACATGGAACTGACCTGGACACGTCTCCCACAAGGATTCCAGGACTCGCCGACCCTGTCCGGAGAACAACGGGCTAGAGACCCGAAGAGAGGTAGCAGGTCGAGCCGGGGCCAGTTGTTCAGTATGTCCACGGCCTTCTAATCGCCCGGGAGACGTACGAGGTGATACACGCCGGACCTGAGGGCCCTACCAGAGCTGCAACAGGCTCTTATGATGCTCCCGGCCCCGGAACCAGCAGCGCATGACTGTGAAGAAAGCATGACCGCCAGACATGCCAGCCCCGGTGCACTCCCAGCCGCCCCAGCCTTACCCCCTACGAAATGACGTTTGGCCGCCCACCTCCTTTGCCTGCTCCTCCCCACTCGCTGCATCTGCAGGGAGAAACCGCAACAGCCAGACTGAGTCAAGCCTTGCATAGCACTGTACAGGCTATACAGAAATACACAGACGGGACACACCCCCTACTTTTCACAACCCCTGTCCACCAATTTACAGATCGATACTGTAACGTGCGGTTGAAGATTTCCCGTCTGTAACCTGCTGTGAGCGCCCAGTTCAGACGCGTAAGGCGATCCAGCGATACAGTCTCCAGTTTCACGCGTCCTTAGCGCTTCTTAAAACAGACGCATAACCCTTTCCGCACCCAGCATGTATATGATATGTAAATGAACGAATTAGCTGTTTAATGAAGGAATTAGCTATTCCCCTCCGATACTGTGACGCGCGCTCAGATTATCTCCTTTGTAACCCGCTATTTTGCCGCGTCCTTAACCTGTTAGTTTACCGCCTCCCCTCTACTTGGTGTTAGTGTGGTGTTCGAAAATTAAAACGGGAATAAAGTGTAAAAATGGGGGTAAAACCAAAGGGAGTAAAGTGTAAAAAGTGTAAAAGTGTAAAAAACCATGGACGACCTCCATATTAACATTGCAGCGTAAGTTGTTTATATATATGTATATATATATATGTATAAATACCTGTCACTTTCCAAATCCCCCAGGCGTGCGGTCATCGAGGCGGCGGCGGGAGCCGGCGGGTGGGCGTGCATTCATCCAGGCGGAGGGAGCCGGCGGCGAAAGCGGCCTCCGGCAGCCCCCGCCGGCAGTGAATGAATGCGCGCCTGTGCAACCCGTGCGATTTCGGCGCTAAGGTGTGACGTCATGACGCTTGACGTCGCCTTGAGCGCCGCCGGCTCCCGGATAAACGCACGCCCACCCTCCCGCCGCCGCCTCGATCCAACACGCGCCCACCTGCCCGCCGGCTCCCGCCGCCACCTCGATGACCGCACGCCTGGGGGATTCGGAAAGTGACAGGTATTTATACATATATTTATTTATTTATTTGAAGTCTCTTTTATACCGATATCCGTTTGCACATCGCATCGGTTCACAAAAACAAAAACTTTTGGCCCTTACATATAACATACATATACATGGCGTTAATTTCAGCCAGCACCGGGAAAGTGCACAGAAAAGCAGAAAAAACTGCTTTTCTGTGCACCCTCTGACTTAATATCAAGGCGATATTAAGTCAGAGGCCCCAAAAATAGAAAAAAATATCAAAAATTTAAAAAAAAAAATTTAAAAATCTGCCCGCGGGTTGGAAGTCGGATGCTCAATTTTGCCGGCGTCCGTTTTCCGGACCCGTGGCTGTCAGCACGTTTGACAACCAACGCCGGTAAAATTAAGCGTCAGCTGTCAAACCCGCTGACAGCCGCTGCTTCCGCCAATAAGGAAGTGCTAGGGACCCCCCCATCTCCACACCCTTTACAGCACATACAATTAAATCCTGCATTTATAACTAATTTTACATGAAAAAGAACCTTCAAAAGTTCAGTCTGCTGAGGCAAAAATATCACTTACAACCTGCATATTACATTTACATGCACTGCTGTGGTGCCAGCCAGAAAACTCTGCAAAAAAAGACACTCGGAGCTCCTATGGAATTAGACTTTTTGTAATGCGTGTGGGGGTGAGCTTGGCCCTCAGAAAGCCATGAACAAATAGAATTAACATTACAGTATATTAAACCTCCCATACCAAAACAACCCTAACAACCTTATCTATGAAAAGGCAACACTGCACACATTACACCAGGCCCTAGAACACCAATAAAACTCTTATTAGGAAACCAGGCTGTTATAGATCCCTGCACAGAAATTACATGCCAGCAAAATACCTCACCTCGGTTACATATGCAGAACTCAGAGAGACCCTGACCAAATACAGAATAAAGAGATCAGAAAGTATGAAGAGAAACTGTGCTGAGAAGAACTGAACTGGAACCCATAAGCCAGGCTCTACATGCAGAGCAACAATGGAGAAACAGAAACCGTACCATTCTTCATAAAACATTCAATAATAAAATCAAGAAATATAAAACACTAATCATAATAGTAAAATCATAAAGAGAATATCTAAAATCATTTAATGAATAGGATATTGAAAATTTCCTAAACACCAAAAATGTTTTTAAAAATCTGATGAATAAAAAATCCAATTAAAAATGTTCTATTCCACCCCCTCCTCCAAAAAAATATTTCAAAAGAGAGGAATCATCATATTACAGCCAATAATTAAAACTAATAAGGATTTAAAAATCTGCTCTCCATACCTGGGATCTGAATTCCAGTCACCCTGAGATTGTCGTGGATTGGGGGAGATAGGGCCGCACAAATTTTATCTTCTCTCTCACACGCACGCACAATAACACATTTATTCTCTCACACACTCCCTCTCTCTAACATACACAGGCTGCCTCTCCATCACCCTCACAGATACATTATATGTGTGTGTGTGCCTGTGAGAGCCTGTATGTGACACATACACAAACACACAAGCTCTCACATAGTCACATTCACAGGCACTCAGGCTCTCTCTCTCTCTCTCACACACACACACACACACACACACACACACACACACACACACACACACACAAGCTCTCTGCCCAGAATAGAAACAGGAGCTTCTCTCCCTTCCAGTCATGAAGCTGTTAGGCAGGTGCTGTATGCGTCCATCTGCCGGTGGGAAACACTGTGCACTATCTCTGCAGCCAAGAGCAGGGGCAGTATGGCCTATTGGGGGATCGGGCTTTCCCGAAGGACCAGTTGTTCCCTTCAAGTGTTGTTTTTTTTAAACGTGAATCCCAGCCAAAGAAAAGGAGAGAGGGATATCGCGGCCTGAAGAGAAGCCTGAGGGAACGCAGCAGAGCTGATCAGTCCACGCGCATGCTCCAGCAGAGCACATGCTGCAGACGTGTGAAGAAAGGCCTGCGGGTCACGGCAGAGCCCATCCTGCCACTCCCTGAAGTGAGACTCGTGGGGCCGCAGCAGGGCCCATCCTGCTGCAGGCAGAAGCGAGGCCTGCAAGGCCACGTGGCCCTCCCCCCTCAACATTGCAGAAGCAGCGTGGCCTCCTTCCACTTGCCTTCAGGGGTTGAGGAGCAGCAGCCTTCAGGGGTTGAGGAGCAGCAAAGAGATGTTTATCTGAGAAAGAGCCTGCATGTATGTATGAGACAGCCTGCATGTGAGTGTCAGAGCCTGCATATGTGTGTGTGAGAACCTGCGTGTGTATGAGAGAACAAGAGAGACTATGTACGTGAGATTGCGTATGTATAAAAATATGAGTCTGTGTATGTGACAGCATATATGTGAGTGAGAGACAGCCTGTGTGTGTGAGACAGTATGTGTGTGTCAGAGCCTGCATGTGTATGAAAGCGACAGAGCCTGCATGTGTGTGTGAGAACCTGCTTGTGTATGAGAGAACAAGAGAGACTGTGTATGTATGTGAGATTGCGTATGTATAAAAAAGTGAGAGTCTGTGTATGTGACAGCATATATGTGAGTGAGAGCCTGTATGTGTGTGTGTGTGTGTGAGACAGCATGTGTGTATATGTGTGAGGTTATGAAGCCCCCCTCCACCAATCTACAACAGTCTTTGGGTGACTGGAAATCAAAAAATCCCAGGTATGGAGAGCTGGAGATTTGTAATCCTATTTTAAATTTTTGGATGTTATTTCTTGTGTCTGCTTTTTGAAATATTTGGTGTTTAGGAAATATTAGAAAAATTTGAGTCATTTTAATTATTGGATGTTCATTGGTTGTTGCCTGTTTGACATATTTATTCTTTTTATTAGTATGGCATTAATATAATGAATGATGTTTTATATCTCTTGATTTTATTGCTTAATGCTTTATAAAGAATGATGATGTCTCTGTTTTTCCATTGTTGTACTGCATAATAATCAGATTTGCTGTGGTTTCCAGAGTATGTGTGTGAGTATGAGTGAATGAACCAGTGAGCATGTGTGTGAGTGAGAGAGAGCGAGCAAGCTAATGAGCATATGTGTGAGAAGAGGACTACATATGTATGAATCAGAATTTGTGAGCAGTCAGCATGTATGTGAGAGAATATAAGGGAGTTTGTGTAAGAATGAACATTTTTGTTAGAGTGTGTGTATAAAGTATATGAGAGAACATTTGGAAAATTTAAAAAAACAATGTTATATGTTTTTAATAATTAGATGTTCTATTCATCTGCTGCTTTGAAATATTTATTCTTTTTATGAGTATGGTTTTACTATTACAATTGATGGTTTATATATTTAATTTTATTGTTTGATGTTTAATGAGGAATGTGATGTTTCTGGTTTTCCACTGTTGCACTGCATATGGAGTCTGTCTTGTTACAGTTTCAAACTCAGATTTTGTCTTCATGTTTCTATTCTGTATTTGGTGAGGGTCTGTGATTTCTGCATGTGTCTCAGGTGAGGAGTTCTGCTAGTGTGTAGTTTCTGTTTAGGGATCTATAACAGCTTGGCTTATCTGTTTTACTAATATCAGGTGTATTGGTGTTTTAGGGCCTGGTGTAATATTTGCAGTGTTGCCTTTTCATAAGTAGGATTATTACTGTTTGAATGCTGGCAGTTAGTGCTGTTTTCATATGGGAGATTTACCATATTGTATTTCAGTTTACTTAAAGCTTTCTGAATCCTGACATACTTTACAATAGTCCTAATACCATATGGCTGCAGGTATCTTTTTTTGCAAAGTTTTCTGGTTGGTACCATAGCAGTGCATGTAAATAATCTACATGTTATAAGTGATATTTTTACCTTAGAACACTGAATGTTCTTTTTCATGCAAATATGTTATTATAATTTTAAATTGTTTGTGGGAAGATGGAGCCAGGAGCTTGTACAAGGCTGTATGGTTCACCTATGACACCTAATACCCTTGCACCAGCTCTGGCTGCACAGGAGAAAGCAGGATTCCACCTGGAGCTGTGCTGCTTTGGGTAAGTGGGTCTCCCCAGTCTCATTTTATAAGCCCAGGGAACAGTGTGGGTCACTTCTGGTCCCCCTCCCCTGGAATCAGTAGCCAGAGCAGAGCCTGGGGATCCATATAAGCAGCAGACTGTGTAGCCTGAAGTCAATGGGAGTGCACTAGAGACGTGAGTGGGTTGCGGAGAAGCAGAGGCAAGCTACAGACATAGGAAAGAAAGGGGGAAGCCAGGAGGAAGTGCCTATGTAGTATTGGGGAGGCTTCTGACTGAGGTGACTGTACTGAGCTCTGAAAAAACAGCTGGCAGTGGAACCAGAGTCTCTTAGAGAATGGGATTGGGAAAAGGAGGGAGCTGTTGCAGAATGGGGGATGGGCTGGCAGCAAGCAAGAATTTTACACCATGATGCAACAGTGCTGGGCTGGGGGCACTCACTGTGAACACATAAGCAGCAGTAAAACAGTAGCATTTGTCTTTGTGTGTGCTGGCTCAATAAGAAATACACAGATTTCCCTCTTCCATACAGCTAACTTTTCTTCTTAATCAGTATTCAAGCAAATATCTTTTAAGTTTGAAATTATTTATTGTACAGACAATTTTCCATTACTTACAATTGTTGCTTCCAAAAATATATATGCCCCAGGCAGAGATCTTTGTAGCTGGAGATAGGCAGGAGAAGGGAGATGGAGTTTCTTGGGATTCAGGGTAAGAAGGCAAGGGGTTCTGAAGCTGATTAGTCTTTAGGATTAAAGCAATGAGAAGAAATGTAAAAAAGCTAATTGTATTACAGAGGCTGCAGGTACTTCTAGCCTTTAGGCAGCATGCTTAAGATTGACTAACAGTCTTGGAGAGTGATTACAGGAAACATCCCAACAAGCTGGGGCTAGAGGGCGAGATCCAATGGTAGTGAGCCTAGGATCCATGTGATGCAGGGGGAGCATGAAGGGCAGTTCCTTGAGCCAATAAGGCACTTAAGAAGACTCAAGTTAGATTGAGAGGGCATGCAGACACTTCCCAATGAGAGAAGCAGGGGGGAGGGAGTTTTTCTTAAAGGTAAAACTTCCCTTAAAGGCAGGGCTCACAGGCTTTTATCATGGGTTACAAATAAGGACTGCACTAGACACAGTTAAACTGCAATGTATATACAGATACCAAAATGTATCCACTGCTGGGGACAGAACACTCCCCGTCTGGTATCGCAAGATACCACTATATAAGTTCTTATATCATTATGCAGCAATGCGATCTACCCCGTCTTCTCCCAGTGACAGCGTTTCTCATCCTGGGGTTTTTGGACTTGGAGCATTTTGGATTTTTTCCCCCTTTTTGTTAGCGTGGAGGGGTTTTTTTCCCACCCCTCCTCACAACTTAGAGTCAGGAGAGTGAGACTCAGCTTGTTCAAGACTGGGAACATCCGACTTTTCCCCCAGAGAAGTCACAAAGAGTGGAAAAGAAAATGCGGGATTGAAACATCAAGATCTGGAGATTCCCAACCGGATCTCCACCCTTAAGGGACCAGGACACAGGCTGTGGGCAAAAGACAGAACTTTGGACTCAGGTAGGATCTTTTCATGATTTGGGGTCCCCCCCCAGGCTTTCCCCATCTGACTGGGCTGTTTGTGCCCTGATGAGGAAACAGTGCCTCCCAGGAGCTAGAGAGATGGACATGAGCACCCCAGCAGAGAGACCCTGGAAACAGTTCAGATGCACAGTTTTATTTGTGGAAAGTATGTGGGACAGCGATCGACGTTTTGGAAATAATCAGTAAACTTTATTTGAACACCCAGCCTGTGTCCAACCTGTCTGTGCCCGAGGAGAATACAATCCCAAAGAAATGTACACACTTAAGGAGAAACACTCCATGCCCTGGGCCAAGAAGGATTATCTCTCCCCCCCCCCCCCCCAGCAAGAACTCCCTCCTTGGGATCTGCAGAGAGATGGAATATGATGGAGAGAATAGCCCTGAAGAAGAAATACTTTTATGGCCTTAGGGGAAACTGCAACCTCCCCAGCAAAGGATTACATAGAGAAAGGGTGCTGCAGGGCAGGAGTGGGGTGCATTGGCAGAACCGTGCATGGGTCTCAGTTTTGAATTATCAGGGCAGGAATGAGGTTTATTTATTTATTGTTTATTTATTTAACAACTTTTTTATACCGACATTCGTGGGTACATCATATTGGCTTACATTGCTGCATGGGTCTCAATTTTGAATTATCAGTGTGTGCTGCAGGGCAGGAATGGGGTGTATTTGCATTGCTGCATGGGTCTCAGTATTGAATTATCAGTGTGTGCTGCAGGGCAGGAATGGGGTGTATTTGCATTGCTGCATGGGTCTCAGTTTTGAATTATCAATGCGTGCTGCAGGGCAGGAATGAGGTGTATTTGCATTGCTACATGGGTCTCAGTATTGAATTATCAATGTGTGCTGCAGGGCAGGAGTGAGGTGTATTTGCATTGCTGCATGAGGGTGTGTGTGTCTCAGTATTGGTATAAAAGGGGTGCTGAAGGGCAGGAGTGGGATGCATTGGCAGAATGGTGCATGGGTCTCAGTTCTGGATTATCAGAGGGTGCTACAGGGCAGGAGTGAGGTGCATTTGCGTTGCTGCGGGGCTGTCTCAATATAGATATAGATGGGGTGCTGCAGGGCAGGAGTGAGGGACTCAGTACTGGATTATCAGGGTGTGTACAGGAAAAGACTAAAACACCAAGACAGAGCTTTGAGTTGGTGCGTGCTGTGATTGGGGAAAAGGGGGCTGATTAAATAACAGGGTGCTGCAGGTCACGGCTGAGGTGAACAGGCAAAGCTGTGACCAGAAGCCTGAACAATATGTCCAGCCAGCGCCATTAATCTCTTAATCAGATTCAGAACAGTCTAACAAATATCAAACAAAGCACAGTATGGCCTTATAGTCCACAAGGATTGCTGTGTGTAAATGCTAATAGACGTGCGCCCTTCTCACAGAGACCTCCGCCTTCTGATCTGTATGGTTTTTTAACTTCAGTTTGTTTAATCCTTGAGGCCTTACTTCCACCCTTCCATCCGGTCACTGACTCATCGAGCCTGCTTCTAATGACCCGTTCTAGAGCTTCGCGTCCTGAGACCTCGGTGGGTGTCCATATCTCACCAGCGGTCCGGGCAGCAAGGCCTGGAGCCCTCTCCTGTGAAACAAAATCTAGCAGGAACATCTGCAGAGGCCAGGAAATATTTCTTGGCTGCGCCTGGAAGTAAAGGAGCCCAGAGTTTCTCCATTCCGGCCTCTGCGTAATCCGTTCCGATTTCATCCGGCCTCTGTTGCTTTAATCTGTTCTTGACTTCATCGGTCAGGGCTGTAAAAAGAGGCTTCCAGGACACAGCAGGATAACAGTGATGATTAGGTGGCAATTCTTGTCCTGGAGCAAATTTAAGTCCAGAACCGGCTTGGGATGCAGTTGCCCGACACATTCAGGTTCAGTTTGTACAAGTTTTATTTCCTGTAAGACATTTTCCGATGCTCACCCCCCCCAGCACACACACACACACACACACACCACTGCTGCATTTGGAGGAATAATCCTGGCACAGAGAGGGGAGTGGTGCCTCCTTGGCATGCATTCTCTTCCTGTCATCTGCCACCCTCTCTCACCCCCATAAAACTGCTGGCCACCTTCTGGAAGGTGTGATACCGGGATGGTGCTGTGTCCTTAAAAAAAAATGTTAATTCATTAACTGACTTACAAGTTCAGGCAACAGAGCCAGGTTCAAGTTAACTGCTCAAGCAGAATCATTTGTTTCACTCTCCGATGCCAGGGATGTTTGCAGACTTTTCCATCGGCACGGACTAAGGAAAGTAAAATAGCCAAGTTAAACCTTATTAACTCAGCAAGTAGCCCTCTCCTGAGGACAGTAGCCTGGGAGCGTTAGTGCAACCAGTCAGCATGTAGTACTCAATATCACAATACAGCAATCAGCATTCCTCTAGGCACCAGCTTTATTTATTTCTTCATATTTAGCTCAGGCCTTTTCATTGGTATCTCAAGGTGAGTTGCATTCAGGCATGGTAGGTATTTCCCTGGCCCCAGAGGGCTCACAATCTAAGGAAGTAATTTTCAAAGAGATGCAGGGGTTGCGTGTTTAAATAAATGCATGTGTGTACTTTCCTCAGCTCTCAACCTGTTAGCTTGAGTGCCTAGATAGTCAGTTAAACCTTTTATTCCCAGCTTCAAATACCAGAGAAAACTCAGTTCCTTGGATACTAAATGATATTTATTAGAATGATGAACAGCTTACCACTCATGGAATGAGAGGGCATCAAGAAAAGCTGCACAGAAAAGAGAGACTGCCACAGCTGTGATAACTGGAAGCTCAGCAGTCCGAAGGAGGCAACTGGAGCTGAGACGGAAGCTGTAGAATGTGAATGGTGAAAAGCAATGCTTCTGCGTAGCTTGAAACGGGAGTCAGGAGGAGCTGCTAGCCTGCAGAGAGCCCAATTCCAACTGAAGGAAATCAAAGGAAGCAAACTGTCCCAGGCATTGCTAGCAGCAAGGGACCAATGAGAGCAGGCAAGAGAAAGCAGACAGAGAAACAAAGCAAAACAGGAAAGATGCAGTAAGCAGCTCAGAATCATCCCAAAGATGACCAAAAAGGAGAGAGAGCTCTACACCCAGGCAGAGAACCCAAGCTGTGCAATAGCAATAAAATGACAGAAAGGCAGATTAACAAAGCAATATATACATATCTTGTCATATACTATGAAGTCAGAACAGTGTGCAAGTGGTATTTTATAAACCTCGAGAGTATGCACATGGGTGCAGCGTCACACGTAAATGTTAACATGGAAAAAAAGGGGCAGTCTGAGGTCGTTCTGCGGCAGGGTTCCGACGTCTGCATGTTAGAGCGGTTCCCTCTGGGAAGCTGGAAGCTGAAATAAAAACTTGTATGTGGTATAGATGCACATATTCCCAGACTTATCCAAACACTTCCACACCTGATAATTGCCTCGTGCAGTTGAAGTCAGACTTGTCTGTTGTTTTCAGTTTTTTTGGGTAATCTGCCTTTCTCCAAGCTTTATTCTGGGGTATTGTGTTGCGGACAGAGCAGTGGACCCTTGGGCCGGCCTGGCGGAGTGCGCAGATGGGAAGAGCGAATTCCTTGGGGATGGCACAGGCCGGGAGGCGGATCCAAGACAGAGATGAAAGTGAAGTCTTCACCCTGGAAGCCCAAGATCCCCCCCGAGAGGAGCTCGTGAGGACCCGGACCGTTGGGACTTAGGAGAAGGAACGAGACAAGAAGACAAGACAAGGGTCGAGGCAGGCGGCAGACACGGAGAATCGGTGACAGAGCCAAAGTCAGAAACAAAAGAACTAACCGAGAGAAATCCTGAAGCAGAGTGGGATCTGATCAGGAGCGGCAAGACCAGGATTAAGGTCAGGATCAGCAGGATCAGGATCAGCAGAATCAGGATCAGCAGGAACTGGAACAACAGAACAGAAACAACAGAAACAAATCCTGAAGCGGAGCGGGATCTGGAACAGCAGGATCAGGATCAGGAGCGGCAAGACCAGGATTAAGGTCAGGATCAGCAGGATCTGATTCAGCAGAATCAGGATCAGCAGGAACTGGGACAGCAGAACAGAAACAACAGCAACAAATCCTGAAGCGGAGCGGGATCTGGAACAGCAGAATCAGGATCAGGAGCGGCAAGACCAGGATTAAGGTCAGGATCAGCAGAATCAGGAACAGCAGGAACTGGAACAGCAGAACAGAAACAACAGAAACAAATCCTGAAGCGGAGCGGGATCTGGAACAGCAGGATCAGGAGCGGCAAGACCAGGATTAAGGTCAGGATCAGCAGGATCTGGATCAGCAGAATCAGGATCAGCAGGAACTGGAACAGCAGAACAGAAACAACAGAAACAAATCCTGAAGCGGAGCGGGATCTGGAACAGCAGGATCAGGATCAGGAGCGGCAAGACCAGGATTAAGGTCAGGATCAGCAGGAACTGGAACAGCAGAACAGAAACAGCAGTAACAGCACAAAACACTCAAACACTGAGTAACTTCGTTGCTAAGCAACCTCCACAGGGCAGACGCCGGCCTTAAGTAGTCGCTGGCGTCTGACATCACCAAAGGGGGCGGGGCCGGAGCTGCCCGTGGTTGGACCGTTAAAAGGTGCCCTCTCACGAGGCAGCAGGTAAGAACCTGGTCGCTAGTCTAGCGACCGGGATCGCAACATATTGTGCACATAAAATATATGTACATCATTTTGCAGAATGGCTACAGATAGCCTGCACATGCCTGCAATACAAATATACCCACGTACTGTACTTTTGGGGCAGGAATACGTAGTATTGCATAAACTGTGTGGCTCCTGTCACAGGGGGGTCCATATTCAGTGGCATTTAGCTGACTAACTTGTGAGTTATCCTGGCAAATGACGACTTTTGAAAATTTTGGACACTTATCCAGCTAAAGTGTAGTCTGATATCTGGGCGGAGTTAGGTTAGCTGGCTAAGTTATCCGACTAACTTTGATATTCAGAATTAATCCAATAACATATCTGGCTGACTCTTCTTGAGCTAAAGTTAGGCGGATAAACTCATCTGCCTATCTGTAAGGTAGCCGGCTGTATTCAGTGGTGAGGCTGCAGCACTCAGTACTCCTCCAAAGTCAGCTAAATAAGCTTAGCTGGCCAGTACTTTCTAACATTTCTATAGCGCGACACGACATACGCAGCACTGTTCAAACATACAAAAAGAGAGTCCCTGCTCAATAGAGCTTACAGTCTAATAAGAAACACACAGGACAAGAGACTTGGGGTATTTCATAAAGCAAGACAATGGTTAAAAAGAAAGGAACGTTAGTTACCGAGACTAAAAGCAGACAATCAGGCCTAAGTTTTAAAAATCGTTTCAAAAGGTGGGTGTTTAGATGGGATTTAAACACGGTGAGAGAGGGAGCATGACGCACCAGTTCAGGAAGACGATTCCAAGCACACGGGGAGCCAGGTGGAAAGCACAGAGTTAGGAATTGGCAGTAGAGGAGAAGGGCACGGATAGGAGTGACTTATCCAATGAGCGGAGTGCACGAGGAGGGGTGTAGAGAGATAAGAGAGGAGAGGTAGTGATGAGCTGCAGAGGGAAGGCATTTGTAGGTAAGAAAGAGGAGCTTGAACTGAATGCAGGAGCAGATAGGGAACCAATGCAGTGACTTCACAAGAGGGGTTATGTGAGCGTAGTGACTTTGGTGAAAGATAAGTCGTGCAGCTGAATTTAGGTCAGATTGCAGGGAGAGAGATGGATCACTGGGAGACCTGTGAGGAGCAGGATGTAATAGTGTAAGCAGGAGGAGATGAGAGAGAGGAAAGGGTTCTGGTATGGGAGCAGTGACTTTGGTGAAAGATAAGTCGTGCAGCTGAATTTAGGACAAATTGTAGGGAGAGAGATGGATCACTGGGAGACCTGTGAGGAGCAGGATGTAATAGTGTAAGAGGGGGAGATGAGAGAGAGGAAAGGGTCCTGGTATGGGTGCAGTGACTTTGGTGAAAGATAAGTCATGCAGCTGAATTTAGGACAGATTGCAGGGAGAGAGATGGATCACTGGGAGACCTGTGAGGAGCAGGGTGTAATAGTGTAAGAGGAGGAGATGAGAGAGAGGAAAGGGTTCTGGTATGGGTGCAGTGACTTTGGTGAAAGATAAGTCATGCAGCTGAATTTAGGACAGATTGCAGGAAGAGAGATGGATCACTGGGAGACCTGTGAGGAGCAGGATGTAATAGTGTAAGAGGAGGAGATGAGAGAGAGGAAAGGGTTCTGGTATGGGTGCAGTGACTTTGGTGAAAGATAAGTCATGCAGCTGAATTTAGGACAGATTGCAGGGAGAGAGATGGATCACTGGGAGACCTGTGAGGAGCAGGGTGTAATAGTGTAAGAGGAGGAGATGAGAGAGAGGAAAGGGTTCTGGTATGAGTGCAGTGACTTTGGGGAAAGATAAGTCGTGCAGCTGAATTTAGGACAGATTGCAGGGACAGAGATGGATCACTGGGAGACCTGTGAGGAGCAGGATGTAATAGTGTAAGAGGAGGAGATGAGAGAGAGGAAAGGGTTCTGGTATGGGTGCAGTGACTTTGGTGAAAGATAAGTCATGCAGCTGAATTTAGGACAGATTGCAGGGAGAGAGATGGATCACTGGGAGACCTGTGAGGAGCAGGAGCAGGTTTGGATAAGTTCTTGGAGGAGAAGTCTATTAACTGCTATTAATCAAGTTTACTTAGGGAATAGCCACTGCTATTAATTGCATCAGTAGTATGGGATCTTCTTAGTCTTTGGGTACTTGCCAGGTTCTTGTGGCCTGGTTTGGCCACTGTTGGAAACAGGATGCTGGGCTTGATGGACCCTTGGTCTGACCCAGCATGGCAATTTCTTATGTTCTTATTTTCTACTTCTGGACTTTCAATCCAATTTTAACATTAATATACATGCCTATCCGTAAACCGTTGTGATGGTATATAACTTAACGACGGTATAGAAAAGATTTTAAATAAATAAATAAATAAAATATGCGCAAATGCAAACTCCACATTTACAGATGCTAATTTATGCACAGAATCTTTTTGTAGGGGGAGGGGAATATGTGCACATACTTTTGTAGTTTTTAAAAGCATGCACATACATTTTCACGGAAACATTTCGGCATGAGAGGTCTAGAACGAGTAGATGTGAATCAGGTATTTACTCTTTTGGATAATAGAAAGACTAGGGGGCACTCCATGAAGTTAGCATGGGGCACATTTAAAACTAATTGGAGAAAGTTCTTTTTTACTCAATGCACAATTAAACTCTGGAATTTGTTGCCAGAGGATGTGGTTAGTGCAGTTAGTATAGCTGTGTTAAAAAAAGAATTGGATAAGTTCTTGGAGGAGAAGTCCATTACCTGCTATTAATCAAGTTTACTTAGGGAATAGCCACTGACATTAGCAATGGTAACATGGAATAGACTTAGTTTTTGGGTAATTGCCAGGTTCTTATGGCCTGGATTGGCCACTGTTGGACACAGGATGCTGGGCTTGATGGACCGTTGGTCTGACCCAGTATGGCATGTTCTTATGTTCTTATACCAATCAGCAGCAGGTGGAATTGTGTGCGGGTAGTTTTGCTGGGGAGATTATTATCAAAGCAAAGGCACGAACGCGATCGCTTTAAAAAATTGGTGTAGCATCTGCATTTTTGGCAGCTTTCTCATGCGGGCTTTGACGAGAGACTACCCCCTTTATTTCTGGTCGCATCGTCTTTTCTGCACTAATATTCACACACACACACACAGACACATTTATGCGTGCACACACGTGTCTGCGCTCGTCTACACATTTTAGCATTATTTACTGCAGCGCAGTAAGTCAAAGTTCCCCTGAAAGATTAGGCATTCTGGAAGAAGGATAAAGATCCCTTTGAGACAAGTGCCAGCTCTCGTTCTTACTCCGCGCTGGAGACAGACAGGACAGAAAGGCCCCTATTATTGGCATCGGTGGCTGCACAGGGCGTTCTTAGCAAGGGAAGCAGGAGGCGGTTAACCCGATCCTCTTACTGCAAGTTAATGCTGGGTTTCAGTAACCGGCCCAGGGGATAACGTGATGCTGGGGGGGCTGTAATCCCAAATCCGGCTTTTAGAAAAGCTGCTCTCTTCACAGCTGCAACTCCTTGCAGGTGTTCCTAGTGCGAGTTACAAACGCCCTGGGCGGAGGGAAGGGTCAGAAAGGATTTCAGGATCTGGTGCACATGAACCTTCTGTGCGTAACCTCGAAAACTGACCCGAAGAACGGTTCAGCATTGTACCTGCGAATCCGAGGATGACCGTGTGCTCCGAGAGGAGCGCTCCTCGCCTTTTCTGGGGGGGAAGGGGAGGCGACAAACAGATTGAGAGAGGGGTGTTGAGTCGTACGTTTTTTTTGTTGGGGGTTTATTGTCCCCGGCTCCATCTTTCGCCCCTTCCTGTTTTTCATCCGGTGCTCAAGAAGGCCCATACACAGAAAACCGCAAGCCCTCTTGAATTTCCTTACGTTTACATACATTTACATTTATTAACATTTCTTAACACTCCAATAGGTCTAAGCCATGGACAATAAAACATAACCTAAAAGCAAACAATGGAAAGTAACAATAAAATAAGCATCTGCATTAAAATTCAAAAGAAACAAAGAAATACAACTCATACGTGCAAATACAAATCAAGTGTATGCTAACTCACTTTCTCAAGCTGATGCCTTGGATATTTTCCCTTCTTCCTGCTAGACGTCACAAAACGATTGCTCCTGGGCTCTCGTAGTGTGCTCTGGGTTTTTAAGCAGCGCGTTATGATGTCTCACAAATTTCTTTTTAAGCACACTCCGGATGATTTGCAATATGCTAAACGCCCTACCATGAGAACACAGGAAGAGTCCATGCTGGGTGAGACCAATGGTCCATCGAGCCCGGCATCCTGTCTCTGATAACGGCCAAGCTGGATCACTAGGCAGTACCCAGCAGGTCCGAATGGGGAAATCCATATCTATACCCAGATTATGGCAAGAGTCTTGCACTCCCATTTATTTATTTAACAATTTTTTTTATGCCGACATTCGTGGCTACATCATATCGGTTTACAAGGAACTAGGAAAAATAGAGCGAACAGTAAATGGAGGGGAGCAATTACAACGAGGGGGGGGCAAACCAGGCAGGAGGCAAAAAAACAAGTAGGTAGATCAATGGAAGGAACTAAGAAGAGAAATAAGGTTTACATAATGTAGGATGGAATAGTAATAAAAATGAACATGATAATAACATGGTGGACTTTAGTGCTATCTGTAATATAACCCAGAACTGCTCTAAGCCTAGGGTTACTAGCCGGCTCCATTTTATTTTCAGGACAGGCTCGGCCAGTCTTGGTTTTACCCCATTGCATGCATAGGGTTATAGTTCTGCTTTTTCATAGGAAATCAGTAGAGAAATCAGGGGTTGTGGATCTCTGCATGCAATGAGTGTAAAGCCAGGACTAGATCAGTCTCTGTTACGAAAAAAAAAAAAAGCCATGGAGCTGACGGGCAACTTCACAAGGGACTGACGTCTGGATCGTGGGGTTCACCTATTACAGGAATGGCCACATCCAGTCGTCAATTGCCAAAAACTGACCCAGTTTTCAGAATATCCAGAATGAATATGCATGAGAGAGATTTGCATGCAAATCTCTCCCATGCATATTTAATTGTGGACATCCTGAAAACTAGACCTGAACGTGACTCCTGAGGACTGGAGTTGGCCATCCCTGACCTATTATATCTTTACATTTAAAATAAAAAAAAAATATTAAGGACAGTGACCGCAAAGTGTCTCCCTTAATCCTGTAGAGCAGGTGTGGATATCCTGGAAACCCGGCTTGCTTGTGGCTCTTGAGGACTGTGGTTGGCCACCTTTCTGTAGGGGATTCAGAAGCACTTACGTAAATTGTGCAGTACTAGAATCCAGTATTACATTTGTGGCACCTGAGGCTCCCCAGCAATACCCAGCGTTTTAAAAGTTCACGAAGGTACATTTACTGGACAGATGGGCAGCGTCGAGGCAGCTCTGGTGGCGGAAGGAGCAGATGTTGAATTCTCAACACTAACATCTTAAGGCGCAGCCTGTAAGCAGTCGGTGGCCAATCAGAGACGTATTTACATCTGCTCCAAGTTATGATGATTGCTAGGCAATGTTGTGTCCGTCGGTTCCCGACGCCTTCTCTCCGCCCTCTCACCTCTTTGGCGACTCCCTCTTCGTCCGCGGGAAGATTGGCTGCTGCGGCGTCTTCCTGACATGGTCCTCCGGCGTCCCCGGACCGGCTCCACGCTGCTAACCGCCATGTTTCCTGGAGGCCTAGGGGCACGCGTGCGGTGCGGCCCCGACTGAAGTACCGGCGATGGCGCGAACCTCGGGGGGCGTCTCCCGAAGATGACGTCATCCGCGACGGATATTTAAGGTCTTAGAATTTGCTAACACATCGAGTTAGCAAGGATAAGGAATGACAACGGATTTGGATTCGTTCTAAGCTACTCTGCCTCCTCGGACTAACCAGGGGTACCCACTCCTCTGGGGCCTCGCTCTCTCTCTTACTTTGTAGATTGCAGTCTGGAACCAGGTACTCGCTCCTCGAGGGCCTATACATTCCAGCTCCTGGGCTTCTATGAGACATTGTGTGAGTCTTACCATCAGGTTCAGTACATGAACTCTGCTTACCCTGCCTACTCACTATATTTCAGTTTCTCTACAGCTCAGCCTCCAGGGGTCGCTGTTCCAGCTTTTGAGGGACTACAGCCCAGCCGGGCATTCCAGCTCACTACTGCCACCTCTGGTGGTTCAGTATACTGTCTAATAAAAGAACTAGTGTGTGTCTGTCTCCATACTCTGAGCCTGACCGGTGGTCCCTCTCAGGGTCTTCCCCGGGGGCGTGGCCATCTGCCACCGGTCCAAGGATCCACCCACAACTCTCCTAAATACTACAGATTGCTAACTACTCATGGAGAACGCATCAGGTTGCTAACTCCTATCTGATTGCTCCTCCCATCAGATAGCGGTTTCATTACAGCAAATTAGCTCGGTTGCACTCCGTGTGTCTGAGGCTTCTCTTCTGGTGCATGTTATCATTCCAGACAGGATAATATGAAGTACAATGTATGATATGAGATGGTCTTCCTGTACCCATTACATCAGAAAAACACGTCGAGAGGTTTCCAGATGCGAAGACCTTCTCTTTCACATCCACCAAACGTGTCAAGCTTTGATTTAAGCTGACAAGTAGAGCAATTAAGTCAAACATAGCGTGGTACAACGGTGGCCTGTACAGCCCCTGCACGTGTTCATACAGGGCGCCCCTCTCTCCATGCAGTCAGGCATAAAGGGAGCTCAGAAGGACCTAAGGGAGTAACTGGGATCTTCTGAAAATGCTCAAGGCTTAACAGCTGCGCCAGTGTGGGATCTGCCCACTGCCTGACTATCAGCAACCTCGGCAGGCAGCAGAAGGGACGGCTTTTGGGGGAAATCCTGGATTTCATTGCCAGGATGAGAAAAATCCAGAAGACCTTATTTAAGCTTTCGCGTGTTTGCCACTATTAATCGCCAGCCACGAGGGTCCCTGGAGTTGCATCCTGACAGCAGAGGACGGAGGAGTTTCTGTGTGTTGCAGTTGTCCAGTCGTGAAAGGTCAGTGTGAGCAGGTGCTCTTCATCCAGGTGTGATTTTAGGTGCTTGAGTTGCCCGGGATGGTAGAGGACATTTCTCGCCACTCTGGTGATTTGTGAGTGCAGGATGACCTCCAGAGTCTGGACTTTGGGTTTTATCATGAGGGTGGTGTCACTGGGCATCAGCTTTATGTCAGTATATGGGGCAGAGGAGGGATTCAGGACCGGTACCCCTGTTTTGCTGAGGTTCAGTTTGAATTAGTTGGATGTGACCCATTTCCAGATTTCTGTTGGCTCTGACACCAATGAGAACTAGGACTGCTACTTGACATGCGAGTGCGGTTATTATTGGATTCCAGATTGTATTTTAAATTTGTTATATGTGATTTCATTAGCGTGGTTTTTAATGTGGTTATACTGAGGTCAATCAGAAAACAAAAAATGTAAAATGGACAACATGGCCAGCTAATCAGATAAGTTGCCAGGGATATTCAGAGGGACAAATGTCCTGCTGAATATCCTCAAATACAGTGGTCTGGGTAAAGCTGCCCAGATAATTTTCAATATGTTTGAACATCGCCGGGTATGTTTCAGAATTATTCAGGTGCATGTGCCTGGATAACTTTAATCTCAACTGGCTCCATAAAAAAACCAAATTATAGTCAGATAACGAGCACCGGAAACTAAAAAAAACAACAAACCTGGCCAGCCTGCGGGCTTGTGAAAGCAACCCGAACCCTCCCACCCCATCCTGGAAGCCCCCTCCCTCCAAACCTCTTCCCACGGCCAGCGTTGCAGGATGCGCCAGGAGCTGGATGGCCTGTCAGCCTTTCACTATTACCGACCCTGCAGAACCTTTCATTTTATTTAAAGGTTTTTATATACCGATAACCGTCTGCACCTCATATCGGTTTACATTTTACATATAATAATGAGAGAGAAATTACATGGAACGATTAGGTTGTACAGCAGGGTAAGAGAAAGTACATAACAGTAAGAAGAGAGCACATAACTGCTGAAATAAATATATTTATATATTAGTAACTAATAGACAAGTGGTCAATTTATAGTAAGGGAGTGACTTTGTACAAAGTGAAGAATCGGCATGAAGGGGGTTGTGTCATCTCGAGCAGATAAGTTAGCAGATGTTTTGGGGGGGGGCAGCGGGGGCGGTAAATGAATGAAAATGGGGATGCGGGGAGGAGAACGAAAGGTGACAAGGGGTGAAGGTGGGGATGAGGGGTAGGCTAGCTGGAAGAGCCACGTTTTTAAATTTATTTTTTTTTTTAAATTTCTGTGTGCAGGGTTCAATGCGTAGGTCGGGCGGCTTTTACGAACCGTTTTCTGTCTTCAGCAAACATTTCTTCCAGTGTTCATTTTAGCTTGCCTGAGTGGTCTTAGTAAGGACTTTGCTGCCCTTTCTCGTTTGATTAGCAATTCAAGCCTTCCCCATTTTAGTGCTTTTTAGGGTAACTTTAACGCATAAGATTCTGCAGCTGTGACATCAGTTTATGTTTTCTCTGAGATAATGCAGGAAATCCAGTCTAAAGGAACAACGTTATCGCTGACCTGACTTAGGAAGAATAAGGTAAAAAAATCTTATCCAGTGGCACAGCCAGGATTAGGACATCGGTGTCTGACTCGTGTGGTGCTGGGCAAGATCCCATCCCTGCAGTGCATTCCCATTTATAGATTCTTGCTGGGTGGATACAGTTTGTACTTCCATAGGACTCCCAGCGGAGACAATTATATGAAGATCCTAAATGATCTGTAGACTGTATGTCAAGTTAAACGTCAAGGCACGCACAGTTACCCAATCCAGTTCTACTTATACACCCTGCAATTAACATTTCAGCACTCACATTATTGTGCACATTAAGCTCTTATGATTAATTAGTACTGAGCTAATGGTGATAATTAAGTGCTGTCTTCATTCTTTATTGAATTGTTTGCTTAACATTGATGCAAAATGAGTTTGTCCCTGACAGGCATCAGTACGGAAAATGCTATTGGTCATTTCTGATCTGAATGGAGGATGTCATCCAGATCAGGAACTTGACATTAAGGGTGCATGGGGGAAAAAAACTTCTATTGTATTTCCTTTTCATTTCATTGACTGTTTTTCTTAGGGTTTTTCATTTTGTTTCTGTGTGAACGTGCGCTAAACCATTTAGCCAGCTAAAATGGCAAGTTTTGAATATGCCCTGTACTTATCAGGCTAACTTTTAGCCCAATAAATGATTCCATGCATGAGTTAGCTGAATAACGCTATCTGTTATTTGGAGTTAACCACATAGGTTATTTGGCTGTCTCCAGATGTGAGTGAGAGCAGGTCTGAAGTGTGCCCAGATAGCTTTGGCCTCACCTAGCTGTGAGCGGTTGGCGGGGATTGTGGTAGCCGTTTGCCACAATGCAGGCTGAAGATTTACATCTGTGAGGGTTGGGTGGGGTGAAAGGGGTAGGGAGGGAGGAAGGCCCCAGAAGGCAATTCTGGTCAACAGTAAGGTGAACTGAGGGGGAGGGAGGCTGGTCCCAGACCCATTCAAATTTGACCTTATAAATCCAGTCCAAGCTGAAGGCTTGGCCCACCAGGACAAGTTTAGAGTTTGGGTTGGGAGGCTTAGATTGGGCCACTAGGCCTTCAAGCATCTTTTTTTCTTTTCTTTTTTTAACTGCAAGCTATGTAACCAGCTATATGATTTTGAATATAACCAGTTAAGGCTAAAGTTTCCGGCCACATGAGGCTGGATAGCTTAAAACCCAGCAAGTGAAATTCAAAAGATAGCCAGTTAGGTTTATAGTTATCCGGCTAAAGGTGGCTGGATTACTTTAATGGGGATGCTCAGTGGGCCTTTATCCTGCTAAATATCCCTAGTAACTTATCCGGCTCCCTGTAGCTGAACGAGTTACCCGTGATTGGTTCCTTTCAGTATTGGCCTCAGTGAGCTCGGGATGGATCCTGCTTCCTAAGGGGCTAGAAATATCCTATATAAGTCCCAGGGTGAAGAATCCAGCTCATAGAAACACCGCCGTTGGAAGAGCTTGAGTGTTCTTTAAACATTCATCAGCTTTATAAAACGTTTCATTTCAGCCCACCTACTATGCTGGTTTTCATTTGGCAACAGAGAGTTTCTGAAAGTTTGCTCCCTCGCCCTGACCGAACTATGATCGACAGAACCAGGTACACAAATGAAATTGTACCAAGCAGGGAAGGAAGAGATGCTCACTAGGAATCGGAACAGGAGGTGCCATTTCATCATCATCAATAAATAAATAAATAAATACCGTGTCATGGGCCATGGCGTAAGCAAAATGAATAGCAGCACCATGAGTGAAACACTTGGCATGACCATCCTTAACCCCCAACTGTGTGCTTACTACACCAAAATCCAAGTGTGCTTTCCAGTGCCTCAGATTGTCATCCAGTGAAGATGATGTAGTTAATTGTTTCATACAAACTCACAATCCTTAATGCACTTCTGGGCAGTAGGTGCCTGTGAGGTTCACTGTCAGTTGTGCCTGTCAACAGTGCAGATAAAAAGCTCTCTGAATAGACTCATAGAGTAGGCTTTGGATAATTTGTGCAGCTTGCAGTCTCCTTCCATGCACGAGACCGGCCAAATGGTGCTTTTTCTCTGCCAGCATCTAAAGCGACTATCTTCCTCAAAGACGCTGCTTTTCCTAAGTGGTCCTCAACCAAGGCCAACGGAGAGGTGTCTCTTTCAAAAGTCTGCCCATATGCTTTGCTTTCTGTAGGCCCGGTATAGAAATTCAGTGTCACCAGGTACTGAATATCCTCGTGTAGGGAGGAGGGCATTTTGCAATAGGTACACAATGGAAGCAGCGTCAGCAGACTGAAATCAGATGTCTTTCACGGAGTCCTACTTGGCCATAAAATAGGAAAGTTTAAAATCTGACATGACTATACTAATTACATTTAAAGGAATAGTGCCACTCCCCCCACCTCTTAGCCCTCTCCTGAAAGACACATCCAGCTTTTGACGTGGTCCCCCGGCAGGTTCGGATTTAGCCCGAAGAGGCCTGGCCAGCCGTGGTATCCCTGCACCAGGCAGAAGAGTGTCCATTTTGCTTTCACAATTAAACTGAAATGAGACTGCAGTGAAAGTGCAAAATTAAAATCCCAGTGTGTTCTCCTTTAATGCAGCCCTTACGGGGGTGTGTGTGTGTGTGTGTGTGTGTATGTGTGTGCGTGTGTGTGTGTGTGTGTGTGTGCAGCCTAGGAACATGCACGGGAACAAGCACAAATGGTGCGCGGGTCAAAATCCTGGGCCTTGAACCAGAACTTTTGTTGGCTGCAACCGGGGATACATTCCCAGGAAAAATGTTGCTAGGGCAGCAACGGGGCTTCCACTGACGAACCCTCAGAGACCTGGATTTCATCTTAATTCCCCCCCCCCCCTCCCCTCCCACTGTTTGGGGCTCAGGGTTACATTTTGGAAGCAAGAAACTGAAAAGCGATTCCTGGCACCGGGCACTCGAAACTAATAAGGATTGACAAGCCGACGTGAAATTGAATTTAACTGTGTGAAAATGCTTTGGCGATAACAGGTTCTGGGATCTTTTCCACCTCATCTGCTTATATTTTTCAACCCCTCCGCCCCCCCCCCCCCCCTTCACTGGTTGTGTAGCAACACGACAGGCTGTTAGCATCTAGCGTACAACAGGATGCCGGGCTTGATGGACCCTTGGTCTGACCCAGCATGGCAGGTTCTTATGCTCTTATGTACCTGATTTAGCCTGGAATCGAGCTGCAACTTTTACCCCCTTCTCTGCTACAGAATGAGTGGAAGGAAGCTCCCACCTGGGATCTTTAACCCTCCGTGGAGGCCATGGCCCCCGGGAGATTTGGAGGCTTTCGGTAGCGAAGTCGTGGACCCAGTAATGTTCAATTCTGGGGCTTTGGAGCTCTCAACCTCCCACTTCTCCCTCAAGAACCAGACCTGTTTTTCAGTATTACCAAAACATGCAAATTAAGCTGTTTTGTAGACTAAATGTATGCAAATATAGTTACTTACTCTTCATTAAATGGACTATTCAGCAAAACCTGAGCTAAAATGTTTAGCAGACACGTTAAGATAGCTCTTAACAATAGCCTTAGTTTGCAGGCTAAGCTTTAGTGCATAGGCCCCTAATTATATCCTGAAAATCAGACCTGTTGGAGTCACCCTAGGATCAAGTTTTAGAACAACAGGTGTTAACTTATGGACTGATATTAAACAGTCTTGCCAGAAAAAAATTCTGTTCTTCTCATCCTGTCTTGTAGGGAGATGTAGCAACATTAGATGGTCGACTGGTGCTGTTTTATTCTATGGAATAATTTCAAAATGGCCCCAGCCTCGGGTCTGAGAAACAGCATTGGGTAAACGAATAGTCACTTCTCCTCATAACCAGATATTTGTAGGCACACAGTGATACACCTTCAGTAGTGCATCTACCTGCAGAGTTATGCGCATAAGTAATAAAGCATAAAATACTCAGTAGATTGTCAAAAGCAAGGTAGGCGGGCATCCTGATTATGAACATCCACCTCTATGCAAATGAAACCCCTGGGCTGAGGCCCTTTTCAGCAGTCCACGACACACATTTAATCTCAGGCCTTAGGCTATCTTCGCTTCCCATAAAGTCCACTAGCTTCAAGTTCTCCATGAGGTGAGAAGAGAATACTCGCCTATGTCCTGGGCACTGATCGTTCAGTCTGTAGTGTAAATAGGAATAATCACGCTGGAGTCAGGATGAGGTTACAACATAGCTTTACTAATAGGTGATTTTTAAAGCAGACTACGTATCTGTTTACACATCCTTTCTCAATAAAATCCATTACACAAACTCATTCCTGGCAAATCTGTTAACTTTGCAGTTCCTTCCATAATGTACTTCTCAATCAGATTCCCTCCCAGCTTATGGGCAATTTTATAATTTAATCTTTATTCAAGTTTACTTGATATATACAAGAAAAACTAAAGCAAAAATGAATACAAAAGGATAATAATCCTCACAGGGCAAAATTGCTACAATAACTTCTCATTTCTAGCCCACCTAATGGGAGCACCTATTACCTACATACTCATTTGGAAACAATATCACTACAGTGAGGAAAGGAGGTATCCAAATTCATTTTAATCTACAAAAAAGAATATCCCACAAGGCTCTTACCCGAATATCATGTATTGTTCTTATTATTTAGAAACGTTTTCAAATGCATAGGATCAGACAAAATAAACTTCTTCTTTTGATAAGTAACTAAACATTTACAAATAAATTTTAGGAAGAAGGTAGCCCCAAGAACTAAAACCTTCTACCTTAAAGAAAGAACATGTTTTCTCGAGTTTGCATAATATAAGAAACATCTGGGAAAACCCAAACTTTCTTCCGACAAAAAAGGAACTCTTTGTTTAGAAAATATTTTCGAAAGATCTCTTCTTTAAGGAAAATGAGACCAATAGTGTGGCTCTCAAGGGAATGTCATCAACTGATGACTCAAGAAAAGACGAAAGGTTGAGTTCACTAAGCATAAGAGAATCCATACCCCCATCCTCCTGATTCAGAAGCTTCTTTCTAGTTGTTACATAGTATAAGGTATAGATTACAGGTATTTTATCAACAGGATATGCCAATATTTCAATCAGATATGTTTAAACAATTTGAATGAAGAAAGCAGTCGAGTCTTGGGGAAATTAATAAAGCACAAATTTTTCTCCCACTGAAAGTTCTCAATATTCTCCAATCTAGTATGCATAATCAAATTATCTGTAAAATATGATGTTCTAACACCTAAGACAGCAACTAACAGCTTCTTAACTTCAGCTAGATCTTTTTCAATACTTCCTACACAACTTTCACAACTAGCACTTTTTTTTTTTAGCATCCTCTGTAAATTTATTCAAAAGTTCCGATAATTGAGTCAACATTTCTTCCACCCTGGTCATAATCTTCCATAAATCTCTCAATGAGAAGTTATTAGGTTCCTGAAGTCCCAGTTGTAACTCAGGATCAAATGAAGTTGGTGAGAGGGCTACACCAGGTTCCAAGGAAATATTTTGAACTGGGACCCTGTTCCCACTTGTGCCACTTGTTAGGGGTCAATGTTCCCTTCAGAAAGTAAATCCACTTCCCCTACTAAGTCAGAGTCTCAGAGGAGCCCATTCTAGGAGTAGATGAGATAACTTGCACCCTCTATCAACATTGAGGGGTATCTTCACCTGGGATAGAGGGCTGATTGGGAGGTAGATTACAGCCAGGGCTGAGAGAGGCTCCCGATGAAATAGAGCCTTCTACTTCACCTCCCCTATTGGCTAGATCATCGGCCAACAGAGGGAACTACATATGCCAGAGTCTTACCCTTCCGCTTCTTCCCCATCCAATCTGATGTGGATTCCAACAATCACCAAGAAGAAGCCCGACAATCAAAAATTCTCCCTAAGGGGTGCACCCCTTAGATGTGTGGCTTCAGTGCTCCAGAGGCGCGCCACAGGGCCACCGCTTAAATGGTGCCTCTCGGTGCACAAAGGTGACGTCAATCGTGCCGCAACCTGTGGGGAAGGGCAGGCACTCGCACTCAAGATTTTCTGGGTATGTGGCTCACCTCATCCTCACATCTGTAAGTGCCCCAAACTCTGCGCAGGGCCACCACTAAAATGGTGTCTCTCTGCGCACGAAGGTGACATCAATCACGCCATAAGCGGGGAGGAGGGCAGGCATGGGCACAAGATCTTCCTGGGATGCGGCTCACATAAGAACATAAGAACATGCCATACTGGGTCAGACCAAGGGTCCATCAAGCCCAGCATCCTGTTTCCAACAGTGGCCAATCCAGGCCATAAGAACCTGGCAAGTACCCAAAGAACCTGGCAAGTACCTCCTCCTCACATCCTTAAGTGCACCCTATGGGCAGTTTTAAAGCTTCCTGCTCAGGGATCTCTATACTGATCGGATGCGGATGGTGGACAATAAATGCACAAATGGAGAGGACTGCACCTCAACTTCCATCTGTCATGGGGATGAACCTCCTGTGAGTTTGCACACTGGTTGCTTTGTGAGTGTGCATACCTTATAGACCTCAAGGTTAACACACTAACATCCAAGAATGAGCAGGTAGGCTCCCACCCATCATCCCCACAGCGAAGAGGATAAGACGAGGGGAGGGAGGTGATGGGGTGGGGTAGTTTTTCACAGCAGCGGCAGCTCCTCAATGGCACAGAAAGGAGAGGCACTTAATCAAGAGTGCTCAGGTGCCATTAGATAGAGATTGCCTGGGCTAGAAGTGGCCATGCTCAACAAGGTTCAGTTTATTTACTCGGACTTCAAGATATAAATTGCACAGACAAGCTGAAAGGCTTGTTTGGTAATAAGTGTTTGGAAACCAAGACAAGGCCAGTCATCACCTGGGAGATCCAGACGTTTTTTTCCACGGTAAGCAGGGACACCAGGCCAGAAACGTCTGCTCTAGAAATTCAGCAGCAGACGGGAGCTGGGGGTCCTTGAATGTCCTTAAGAACCGTTATGCTTACACAGCATGACAGTATTGTAAAGAAAAAATAACAATGGTGATCATTCCTGGGATGTTTGAGAGCTAGAAAAGAATATCCAAAATGCTGAGCACCTCATCGCCCAGCCACCAAAATTGATGTGGTGACTGCCATTGGCTGGTGGCCAGGGCCTCAGATAGTCAGGTGCAGCTGTGCCACAGGCATTGTCCCACACAAGAAAGGCCAACAGACAGGGAATAGAAGAAGGAGGTAGAAGGGATGGAAGTGAAAGAAGGGAAGGAGTGGGGGGGAGAGGCTGGAGGGAAGAGAGGGGAGGGCAAGGGTAGAGAGTAATCCTAATTTAACAAGTATCAATAAGGTACAAAATAAGATCACATAAGGGAGAAAACACAACATGGCAAATTCATGTTTTCCAAGGATCCAAAATATTTTCACTGGCACCCAAATATTCCCACATTTGTTCCACTCATACCATGGCAGGACCGTCACAATGTGAAAGGGCCCCCCCCCCTCTCAGGGCCGGAGGGAGCACTAGAGCGCCACCATCTCAGGGGGTGGCAGCACGACACAGCCGGCATTAATTGGGCCGTGCCCAAGATGAGGAGAAGTGTCTGCGGCAGCTCTACAAATACTTACAGGCAGTGACCCGGCCGATCGCATGTCAAACACCTCTCTTTCCTCGCTCACTCTCAGGCCCCTGTGGGGCCCTCCCCGCAGCAGCACTGTCATTGGGAGCCCGAGGCTGGAAATCCTCGGGTGCGCACGCATCAGAGAAGCTCGTGCTTATCTGCTGCGTGCGCACTGGAGGAGGAACGGGAGCAGGGGGAGACCCACCCCTGCGGAGCATACCCAGCACAAGGGAAGTTGGGTACAGGACAGAAGCAGTGCACTGAGCCGAAGGAGGCAGCGGGACTGGAAAGTCAAGTCATAGAGGACATTGCAAGCACAGGTCTGCAGCAGGCACTTTCTCCCTTTGAAAACCAATGTGTGAAGCCTGCGGGGGGGGGGAAATCCCGCCTGCACGCAGTTTGAATGTTGTTCTCATTGTAGCGTGTAGCGTAAGGGAGGATGGCACTTGGCCGGGGTAATTCGCTATCTATATGAAGAAGTGGCCATATTGAAAAGTGCCTTGTAAAGGGCTCCTTGACACATAAGAGAATGTCTTCCGGACCAGTGCTCAGGAGGCCAGAGATCAACCTACTGATCTCGGAAATAACTGAGGATGAGAACTGTTCAAATGCTAACATACTTATGCCAACCAAATGGAAAAATACAAATATACTGAAGATATCAAAAGCAACTATATATCTATAGATATATACTGGGTGAATATTACTCAGTAACCTTCATAATTTGGACAAAGCGCAACGCTGGAAAGCTTGATGGCTGAAATAGTAGCATCCTTAAATATAATCATAGGTTTAAATCAGTTACCAAGAGAGCAAAATCTGTGCTGATAACCCAAATTCTGAAAACACTTATCTTCAAAATAATCCCGTCTTCATTGCAACAAGCCTGTGTAAATCACAAATCTTGAGTCCATCTAGATCACCACCCTTCAGGTTCTGACCCAGTACTGCCTTTCAAGAGTTTACTCTGCTTTCAGGTGATCTCAAAATACTTGACTTTCTCTTCGCCTAGAACAGAAAAGGTGCTGTCGGAGATACTATTTTAATACTATTTAGCAAGCCAGTCACATTGTAACACGTGGCAAACGATAAAAAATAAGGTACCCCCAAATCACTTCAAACTGTACCATTCAAGATCTTCATGGAGTCCATAGGGTTGTGCACTACCCAAGGTAAAAATCCAGAATTGTTCTCTACGGTTAAGCAGGGACTCCTCGTCCTCACCCCGCCGTGTCCAGTGAAGCTCTTCAAAAACAGGATTAAATGTTAAACGATGACTTTCGGTGCCTTTGTCTTTCTGGTAAACAAACTTTCATGTTCTGTAAGTCTGACCCGGAGGGGTCTTTTAGTACGACCAATGAAAACAAAGCGGGCAAGGGCATTGGATCAAGTATAAGGCATGCTCTGATTTACAATCCGCGTAATGCTCACGTGTCACCTGATACCCTGTAATAGAATGTATCCCTAAGATGTCCGTAATAGTCTGTAAACATAAACTGCACTTCCCACAAGAGGTATGACCAATGGCACTCGACATCTGATCCAATGGAGCAGCTAATGTAGCCTTAACAACTTGCTCACACATATTACGACCTCTCACGTATGAGATCATAGGTTGTTTGTGCATGGCTAGAATGTGCTAGGGGCGAGGAATGAAGGCAGCAACAGCCTGAGATTTATTAGAAAAATCGCAGTATACCAAGCATCTCTGGTGAAATCTGATCCCGATTTGTACTGTAAAAGAAGCCTGCCAGAATTGTGGCAATCCATAACAAAAGTGAACAGCATCCACCACGACAATAGAGAGAAAGAGGGCATAATTAAAAAAAAAAAAAAAAAAAGGTAAGATCTTAGGAAAACCACTGAAATAAAATTTGCAGAAAATCTAAAGAGACGTACAGCAGCTAAAAATGCAAGTCACCAGGCGGGAGGAGAGCATCCTGGTGACAATGCACGAGGTGAATCTATGAGCAGTCGGCAGCCTGGATACATCTGCCCCTGTAGTAACGAACGGAAGTAATAATTAATGTCCTCAAGTGTTTATCAAAGTGTAAAGGGGCAGATACTCAAACTTAAGCCAGTTAGAACTTCTCCAGCTAAGTTATAGAAACATAGAAATGACGGCAGAAAATGACCAAATGGTCCATCCAGTCTGCCCAGCAAGTTTCCTAAGGCAGTAACTGCCGTGTCATTATGATGTATATTCCGTGGCACAGCAAAGCCGCTGAATATACGCGTGTGTATATATATATATATATATGCACTTAGCCAGATAAATCTACCCGGCTAGCTTTAGAGCTGCTCTAGGGGGTGTCTAAACTTACACGTATACCTATGCGGCTAACTCTGAATAGTGGTATGAGTTATACGGCTAACTTGCTCTGCCCCCGATCCACCCAGTACACGCCTACTCTTTGTGAGAGTAACTTTTAGGTGTATAAGGGATTTTTGTGGCTAAGCAGCAGCCGCTGAACGTACGCACATAGGGGCAGATTTTCAGAGCCCTGCTCGTCTAAAGCCGCCTAAATCCGGGCGGATTTAGGCGTGCAGGGCCCTGTGCGCCGGTGCGCCTATGTTCAATAGGCCTACCGGCGCGCGCAGACCCTGGGACTCGCGTAAGTCCCGGGGTTTTCCGAGGGGGGCATGTTGGGGGCGTGTCGGGGGCAGGCCCGAGCCGCGCGGCGTTTTGGGGGCGTGTCGGCAGCGTTTTGGGGGCGGGCCTGGGGGTGTGGCCGCGCCCTCCGGACCCGCCCCCAGGTTGCGTCCTGGCGCGCGGGGATATACGCCTCCCTCCGGGAGGCGTAAATCCCCCAACAAAGGTAAGGAGAGGGTTTAGACAGGGCCGGGCGGGTGGGTTAGGTAGAGGAAGTGAGGGGAGGGCGTTAGAGAATTCCCTCCGAGGCCGCTCCGATTTCGGAGCGGCCTCGGAGGGAACGGGGGTAGGCTGCGCGGCTCGGCACGCGCCGGCTATACAGAATCGATAGCCTTGCGTGCGCCGATCCAGGATTTTAGCGGATACGCGCGGCTACGCGTGTATCTACTAAAATCCCACGTACTTTTGCTTGCGCCTGATGCGCCAGCAAAAGTACGCCTATTCGCGCGGTCTGAAAATCTACCCCATATTCAGCAGCCGCTGAATATGGGGTAGATAAGTCCCGCTTATCTGGCTAAATAGCGCTCCACGCGCTTTGAATATCAGGCTCATAAAAATCTAGAAAGACACAAACATATTCTGTGCCAATAAACTGTTTCTGGAGGATATATGATGGGGGATAAGGACCACAAGGCCTGTCTAGTATGCCCAGTATCCTTCCTGGTGCATTTGATCTCCGTAACTCGGGATCCTCTCTGCTTAGCCGTGCTTTCTGGAATTCCATTACCATTGCTGTCTCCACCATCTCTACCAGGAGCCCATTCCATTTATCCACTGTTTCTTATGTTGCTCCTGAGTTTAACTTCTTGGAGTCTCGGATTGTGATTTCTTCTACAGCATTACTTCCTCTAAAATAAGTTTGATTTTTTTTAGCATTATTTTAACTTTGAGGTGTTTGTCTCTGTCACATCATAGCCCTCCTCTGTTCTCTCTGCCTCCTCTGAGGCACATTCCTCAAAATCCAAATGTGAAAAAAAATATTCTTGAAACGCTCAATCCATCAAACATCTCTCTAACCGTCAGAAATCCAATACGGCAGAGTTTGCGTATACTTACCTGGTAAATACTCGATTCAAAGGAAAATGTTTGCGAGATGACATGTCTGCATTATGTTTTGAAACGTGATATACCTACCTATGCACCTCTTCAATAACCCCCCCGAGACACACACACACACACACACACACATATACACACATACACACACACACACACATACACACACACACACACATATACCCACATACACACACATACACACACACACTCTCACACACACACACACATATACACACACACACACACACACACTCACACACACACACACATATACACACACACACACACTCTCACACACACATACACACACACACACATACACACACACATACACACACACACACCACATATACACACACATATACACACATACACACACACACATATACACACATACACACACACACACATATATACACGCACACACACACACATATATACACACACACACACATATATATACACACACATACACACACACACACTCTCACACACACACACACACATATACACACACACACACACACATATACACACACATATACACACACATTCACACACACACACATATATATACACACACACATATACACACATACATATACACACCACACACAGACACACACATATACACGCACACACACACACATATATACACACACACACATTCACATATACACACACACTCACACACACACCCACACTCTCACACACACACACACTCTCACACACACACACATATACACGCACACACACATATATATACACACACACACTCACATACATACATACATACACACCTTTTTGTTCATTCGGCCTTAGCCGCTGAATGGTTTTCCAAGGGTCCTTTCTTTCTCTTTGAAGACCATCTTTGTGTGGTTTGGACTAACCTCTGCTACCTTTAAGTGTGTCAAAGCCTACTTCAGCCTCTAAGACCTCTTGGCCCATCTAGCCTACTATGCCACCTATGACCCCACTCAGTCTCGGGTCATCTCCCCTCCCTTGCCCTGGCCACCTGCTCCCTATGTCTGTCCCAAGCACGCTGGGACTCTGGTGCCGCTTTTGGCTGCTGTCGCCTCTGCTGCTAGAGAGGACGCCACCTCCTTCTCAACAAGGAAACATTTCCTCTGAACCTCCCTCCTTCCAGTTTCATCCCATAACCCCTTAAACCCCAATTTTGTAGGGAAAATGCCACCTTCTAGTGCTTTATTGAAAACCGGCAGATATCTGAATCCTTTTTTCAAAGTTACTCCGGGGGATGGGGGAATGGCCGCTCGCTTTTTCTTATCTCTGCAGCGTGAAGTTCCTCCTTACTTTTTGGCAGAGCGCTGCACATCGCGGCCGGGCAAGGAGCTGACAACTTTGATAGATCTACAGCAAGTGGGCTGAAATGTCAGCCTTGCCTGTAACTCAGATCCATGACCTTCAAAGTATGGGTCAAGAGTTCCAACTGTTTGAAGCATTCAGCATTTATTTTACTCACCCCTCAATGATGACAGAAATGCAAACTGCAGGAAGGTGTTTAAAAAGAAAGATTGCAAACATGCTGGCCGGATTGAGTGTGTGTGGTATATATATATTTATATTTACTTATTTATAAACATTTGGTATTCCATCTTTTCCCAATCATGGCCTCAAGGTGGGTAATGGTCAAATTGGAATGAAACTTACAGGTGCAATAAGAATAACATTAATTGCAGGGTCATTTGCAACCGTAAACGAGTCAGACGTAGTCGTACAAGTTTATTAGTTCTTCTTCTCCGTGGGACGGGCTGGTTGAGCAGCCGAGCCTTAGCTTCCCCCTGAAAGTGAGCTGAAGGGGTTACTGGTGGCTCCCTCCAGATTTTAGGTGCACAGCAGCTGAAAGCACCGAGCCTTGTGCCCGTCAGCCTGGCAGAGAAGCAAGAGGAGGAGAGGGAAAAAGATGTATTTGGGAGGATCAGAGTCCTCTGCTGGGACGGCAGAAAGAGCTGGGAGAGACAAAACAAGAGACTTTGAATTTTATCTTGCTTTCGGCTGGGAACCAGTATGATATTGTTGATATTTTCTTTTACTCCCATAGTCATGGACGCTGCAGTGGGACACTGTACAGGCTTCATCAGCATCCATTTGCAACCTCCTCCTCCCAAGATAAGCAAACCTGGACCGCAGGAGTGCACCCGACAGAAACTCCATGTGTGCTGCGTATGCAAGCCCCGGTCTGGGTCCTGTCCTTGGGAGTCCAGAAGTGCACAGTTAATCCGAGGCTTAAGTCCACAAACCATCATTAAGGTGGACTTGGGGAAATCTCTGGGATAAGCAGCTTGGAACCTATCAACCCCTTGGGATCCTGCCAGGTACTCGGGACCTGGATTGGCCACTGTTGGACACAGGATGCTGGGCTTGACGGACCTTTGGTCTGACCCAGTACGGCAATTCCTATGTTCTTATGCTTTCATGTACTTCCCACACAGTCCACTAGCCCCCAGATTTTCAGGATTCCCCATGGGGCAAGGAGACGAGAATAAATACTCTCCCAGGCCCTAGGTGGTGATCTTCCACAACGTCTATTGCAGAAAGGAATAATGCTGGTCCTCCGGATGAGGTGCCACATAGCTTTCCTGACAGGAGATATTTAAATTAGAGTAGGTAGCTAATTACAAGTCCTTTCTCAATACAGTCCAGTACATAAGCTTATTTCAGGCAAACCTGTAACTGAGGGTTCTTACTCAATATATCTCCCAACCAGACTCTCCCCTGGCTTAGGAGCGGTTCTGAAGTATCCCACTAAGGGATTTCTACGCTAGTAGGATAGCGGATGGAATAAAATTCCTATTTTACCTCTGACCTGATGTCTTGGTAACGAAGTGTCACATTCCTCTCGATCATTTCACTCCTCGTTGCACCTGAAGGAGCCCATTCCAACTCCTTTCCTAAATGTACTTTGGAATATGAAGTGGATTTACACCGGCGGGTGCCTTGCTTCTCCTTCCTCTTCTCATCCCGTGCATTATGTGGATATACAATCTTCCTTCCAAACCTGAACCTCTCAGCTGGAGGCGCTCAGAACAGCCTAATAAGCTCAAAACCGTTCAACCAAATCCAAAATTAGAAAGAAGGGTGAGTTATAAACTGAATCCAAAATGGAAAATAAGTTTCTATTCGAAAATAAACACACACACACAGCTTCTAAACCCTTCTCCATGATCTAGATCAACATTTCCCAACCCTCTCATGGAGGTAGGGATGTGCATTTATTTTACCCAAATTTGAAAAACGCAATGAATAAGGGCCAATTAGTTAGGGTTTTGTTTTTTTTTTGGGGGGGGGGAGGCATGAAACAAATTGAGGAGCCCCCGAATTAAACAAATCCTATTTGTTTCATTTAGTTTAAAAAATCGCCCATTGGGCTTACGCCTAGGCCTAAGGCCAGGGCCTCGCCTACGGAATAGGACTTGGCCCAAAACAGGGCCTGCAGCCTACGACTGAGTGCAATGCTGGTGTCTTGGCTTAGGCATAGGCCATGCTGAATCGGGGCCTTGGCCAAGACCCGAGCAAAGGCCCAGGCCCAGGCCCCCATGAAAACTTTGGCCGGAGTCGGGAAATTTCCTGACCCCCCACACCTGATCCCTCAAGGATCCAACATCTTGGCCAGGCCAAGTCCTGATGCCTAAGCTTTGGCCTAGACCAAGGCCTGGGATCAGACCCCACATCAGAGGCCAGACCGGAGGCCGGGTCCTGACAACAAGGCCTTTGCCCAAGCTAGACCCAACACCGGGGCCCAGTCTGGAGGCCTCATCCCAATGCCTTGGCCTTGGCCTAGGCCAGAGCCAAGGCCCAGGCTCAACCTAAGAACCCAGTCCAGAGGCAGGGTCCAAATGCCTGGGCCTCGGCCTAGGCCAGAGCCCAACACCGGAGCCTGGTCAGAAGGCCAGGTCCTGATGCCAGGCCTAGCCTGGAGGCTGAGACCCAAAGCCGGGGCTTTGGCCCAGGATCAGGGCCAGAGGCTGTAGCCCAGGCCTTGTTGGAGGCTTCTTTATTCTAATAACGATGCCATCTGCTGAGGATGCGTTGAAGTAAATTTAGTCTGGCGTGTCCACAGCAGATGGCAATAATTAAAGAAGAAAGAAGACATAAGAGAGAGAATATTCCTTCAAGGCCTAGGCTCTGACCTCTGGTCCTAGGCCTGACCTGGCCCAAGGCTTTGGCCCCAGCATCGGGCCTAGGCCTAGGCTCTTGCTTAGGCTGAGGCCCAGGCATTGGGATCTGGTCTCTGGGTCAGGCACCGGCATCAGATTGGGGGCTGGGCCCAGGCTCTGGCCTATGCCAAGGCCCAGAAATCAGGACCTGGTCTCCAGACCAAGCTCTGGTCTAACCCAAAGCCCAGGTGTTGGGACTCGGGATCTGGCCCTGGCATTGGCACTGGGCCTAGACTGAGGCCTAGGTGTTGGGACCTGATTTCCCGACTGGGCCCCAGCATCGGACCTGGTCCTGGGCTCTAGCCTAGGCTGAGGCACAGGAGTTGGTACCTGGCTGGAGCCGAGGAGTGGCGTCTAGCCTTTGCCTCATCATCAAACCTAGGCTGAGACATTGGGACCAAGCCTTGGCCTTGCAAAGATCCTAGGCTGAGGTCGCGGCAACCTACTACTGCCTAGGCCTACCAAGGCCGAGTCTTCGGCCTGGGCCTAGTCTTGCCAGTGGATTCCCCACTGGACGGTATAAGTAGGGGATGGGGGGCAGGAAGCCTTGGGAGGTACCTGTTATCTTTTTTTTTTTAATTTTTGGGGTTTTTTTAATGTTTGATTCAGTTTTTTTAAATGAAAGAAACTAATTAAAAATTAAACAAAATGAAATTCGTAGGGGAAAAAGAATCCCCAAAATGAAGCTATTTTTTTTTTTAACCCCTGCACACCCCCACCTGGAGGCAAACGCAACCAGGATATCCATAGTGAATATAAATAAGATATATTTGCATACATTGGAGACCCAGGCTATGCAAATCCATGACATGCATATTCATTGTCATAACTCTAAAAACCTGACTGGTTAGGGAACATCGATCTAGACCCCAACACGTAGGGTTTAGGAGTTTCCCCAAAACTAACGCCAAAGGAAAAAGAAACAGAAACTATAAGAAACAGCTCCTACCTCCCCCAAACCCATGCCAGGAGCCCGCACCCTTCCTAGGGGTCTCTGCCTTTCTCCGGGACAGGAAGAAACCACTGCGGCAGCCCACATGGGGGAGCTGAAGAATAAGCTGGCACATTTCTCTTACCCTTACACTGTCTTTATAATGAATAGGACATAGGGAGGCCCTACATATACCGTAATTTTGGTCAAAATGCTAATTCTCTTGTATTTTGCCGTATACTATATAAATGCATTTAAGATATAGATCCACTTGAGCAGAGAATTGCGGCTGCTGTATTAATCCACATGGATATGTGCAATTAAGGGTCAACAAACTCTGGAAAACAGTAATCAGAGATGCATTTAGTTAGTTCAATAAAAAGGTATCACCTAGAACATGTTTGTTCCTCCTTAATTCTGCAGATACAAATCCCAGTTTTAAAAAATTATTTAAAAAACCAAACCAAACATTCATGTGAATCTGGTGCTTGAATGACAGCTCTGGAAGTGGAATAAAACTGCTGGATGGACGGCAGACGGTGCAAGCCTCACCTGACTATCCCAGCAATGCATCGGCTTCAGCTGTGCTCTGGGAGGCTCCACCTGCAGTGCTACCCGGGATAAGAGTGTGGTGCGGGTGCGTAGCTTGAAATAAGCCTAAGCTCCTGGGGACGGGGAGCGGCTGCAGCAAAGGGGCCCAGAGAGGGAAAAAAGAGGGGAGGGTTGGTACGAGTGAAGCCCGTGCGATACAAACGCCTTTCAAACAGGATATGGATATAATAGTACAGAGAAGCTTGGGAGGTGAAGGAGGGCGAGCTTCAGGAGTAATGCAGACCTGCCAGTGTGGGGGCAAGCAGCAGTGAAGGCCGTCACACCACCGTGCGGGCCTGTAGTGGACCTTGCTGCTCTAGGGAACTACAGGGCCAGCCCTGCTATAAAGGCCGGCACCGTGACATAAAGGGGATGCAGGGAAAGCAGCAGGCAGGGGCGCGATCAGCGATGGGCTTCCGACGCCCGTATCGAGCGGCTCTGGCCCAGTGGTGCGCCAACTCGTGAGAGACCCTTTGAACTTCACCGAGGGGACCCTCTCCAGGGCGCCACTGATGGGAAGGTTTTGCTGGGTCTACTACAGCGATTAAAACCGTTGCTGCAGAATTGGGTCGGCGCGGGTCAGGCTGCTGGCTGAGCTGGCCTGGTGTCACCACGAACGTCCAGACGGGCCTCCAGAATTCCTCTTCTCTTCCTCGCGCTGCTGCCGTACCTACCAGGCAAGCCCTGCCCGCTCACAAGCCTGCGGCAGCCTGAACCGCCTGCTCCCTTTCCTCTGAGCGCTCTCCAAGCCGGCGGGGAAGTTTGCTGAGCCATCCTTTATTTTTTCTGCTGCTTGTTTTTCGAGTTTGGGGCTTGCGGTGTTATTTCACCTGCTCCTTTTTCACCAGCGTGCTATCAAATGATGGATGTAATATGGAGGCCAAAGCCTAGGGCCGCCTTGCAGCTGCCCGAAGCCCATGAATTATTGCCCGGCTTGTTTTCTGAAGCCCGGGCGTGCTCTGTCCGGGATAGTTTGAGAAACTGCACCGAAACGGTTCTAGATGAGCGCGCAGGATTTTTCCAAGCCTCCGTGCTGGGAGGAGTCCGCAGTCTCGCCAGGAGCCTCTCGGGTTTTTACAAGTGACGTGGCAGAGGTTTGCTTTCCGCATGTGGACCCCGTGGCAAGGCCACTCAGAAAAGAAGGGGAAGGCTGAGCGGGCGTCCTGCAGTGGACAGGTGGGGGCGCCGAGGAGGCCTTCGTGGCAGAAGGGTTCCCTTTCGTGCTTGGTGGGAAGGTGGATGAGCAAAGCAGAGAGCAAAATTCAGAGCCAATCCTTCCACAAATGCGTTCATTGCACGCACGCAAGCTGCAGGAAAAACAATTCCGAAAAACATGCAGCGCAGGTGAACTTGTTGTAAGGAAGGCTTTGAATCTGAATTACTTTAGACGAGGGGTTCTTCAAACGTTGTAAGCAAAGGGGCCGAGCGCAATATTTCAAATCACTGAGAGGACCCCCTTGAAGTTTTGATGAGGGCGGGCGGGTTTCTCTCTAGGCCTTTCCAGTGATTTGAAATAACTGTGGCAGAGGGGCGTCGGAGGCAGGAGCAGGCAACCCACAGAGCGATGGCGGGTAGGGTCTCCCTAAAAATATCTCTAGGAGGGTGGTAACCCTGCCACATCTCTCTGAACCTCACCACATGCTTCCCCCTTTCCTTGGCATCTGCCCCCTGGGGGAGTGGGGGTGAATGAATGGTAGGGTGGTGTGTCTGACCACGCTCTCTCCCACGAACAGCCCCCACGCTCTCTCCCACGAACACCCCCCATGCTCTCTCCCACGAACAGCCCCCACGCTCTCTCCCACGAACAGCCCCCCACGCTCTCTCCCACGAACAGCCCCCACGCTCTCTCCCACGAACAGCCCCCATGCTCTCTCCCACGAACAGCCCCCACGCTCTCTCCCACTAACAGCCTTTCTACGTTCCACCCCATCTCTCTTTTCCCCTCTCATCACTTCTCCCCTCCTCTCACACTCCCCTCCCCCTGCCTGCATTCCCCTGTACTTTTCCCTCTGTGGTTTTTTTTTTTGGAGGGGTTCCTGTTGTGTTGGAGTTGCTTGTAACCCCTGGGCTGCTTGCACTTGGATAGTGGTATCAGAAGCCATATCTCAGATTACAGTTTCAGGTGGAAACCTTCCCATACAATTAAAATGTCCCTGAGTTGGAGGGATGGTAACTTTCAAGGCCATTGCATTGCATTCCCTTAAATTCCAGTTCAACGTCTTGTATAAAGCAGTGATGATAACAGCACTGATGAGCGTTAAAGTCGCTAAGAGTAAAAACACACTGCAAGCTGACTTGCTTTCCAAGAATACTTTTACTAAGATCAGGGTTGCCAACCGGCTCCAGATTTTCAGGACAGGCTGATCCGGTCCTGGTTTTCCTCCCCTGCAGGCAGGGACTGAGTCTTGATTTTCTGAGGGAATGCAATAGGTAAATCAGAATAAGTCCCAGCATGCAGTGGGGTAAAACCAGGACCGGATCAACCTGTCCTGAAAATCCTGAGCCGGTTGGCAACCCTAAAACGATAAAAATATTCCTTACAGCCATTCGGTTCACTTTTTGATGTTACAAATGCTTTATTTATTTATTTTATTTATTTGTCAAGTTTCGCCATCACAATGGTTTACAAAGTTTCGAAGATTTAAATAAATCTGTGACTTCTTATAGCCTTGCTTAAGTTTAAGATGTCAGAGTCAATTGATTCACTCTTTGATCTGATGTTTCTCCCATTCCACTGGCACCGGGCAAGTGACTGCTTCCCTCCCAATGTTCGTGAAGTATTAAAGGTGAAATCCATTTTACGCCGTCATTTCTCTCCTACCTCTCCATGCAGTTTTCTCCCCTGACCTCTTCAGTTTCCTCACATTACTTGAATGGCACCAAGTAACCTCCTCTTCTCCCGTCCACTGTCAGAACAATACTTCCTGTTACTCCCCCAGATCTCCAGTAGATATTCATGGGCCCTATAGGGGTCCATCCCAACTCCTTCCTCTCCCCTGGATACTGGAGAGCCCAGGTTCCTGCTCAGGGAGGGGACCTCTCCCTTCCGATGTTAGAACAGGAAAAACAGAAAGGAACTGAGTCCATAGTTAGGAGGTACTCGGACCTCAAATAAATCATCATAAAAACAGGAAAAGAGGATAGGGAGGGTGGATAGAAACTCCCTTATCCAAACTAAAAGCCCCCATGGAGAAGTTGAGAGTCAGACAACAGAAAATATCAGAGGACAGGCAGGGCACGCTGCCCCTGGAAAAAAGAAACTAAAATCCACACCCTAAAATGGTGGTCAGAGCTTATATAGCGGAGGAATACGCCATTTACTCTCTCTCACATGGGGGAGCTCTACCTCTACACTGCTGTTGTTATGTTTCCTCCCAAAACGAAAGTGGTTTGCTCCTACACCAGTTCCTAGTAGGGATCTCTTCGGAGAGGCTGGATAAGAGTGGGTTTAGGGGATATCTTGCTTTTAGAGTTTTAATGGCAGAGGGTTTGGGATTATTTTATTTATTTTTTATGGATAGGATATTGGTGAATAAAATTTAAGTGGACGGATAGGATTATTTAAGTGGATTATTATTGTATTTGTAGATTGTAATACTATTCTGTAAATTGCTTTGAGTGACTCATAGAGGCGATCGATACATATAAATAAAATAAATAAATAAATGGTAGTGGTGGGACCTGTAGCAGTGTGGCTCCCTTTTTTTTTTTTTTATTTGGGCCTGATTTCCACCTTTGGCACTGGCATGGGCACTGGCGCTGCTGCGCTTTTCATTCAGTCACCCCAGGGCTCCCATACAATGACCAGTTACTGACCGTAGGTGGAGGAGCTAGCCGGTGCGGCAGCGTCTCCAAGCCGGCCCGGCCGAGTCTCCCCCAGCAGAGGAAGAGGAGCCACTGCAGAGAGCCCAGAGGCCCAGATCCCCACCTCCAGAGCCCTCCACATCTCCTGTGCCTCCTCAGATCTCTTTAGCCACAGTCCCCAGGAGCTGCAAAGCCACTGCTAGGCAGGGACACATGGGAGGAGTCTGGTGCAGCACCCTGTTCAGTCCCCGGCCTGGGCTGTTGTGTCTTCCAGCTCTGGGCTCAGCCGGCCTCCCTCCCACTGAGCTACAGTGTCTGTACCACCCTTTCGATCCAGCCTTTGTAACGCCGGCCATGTTAGTCCCGTCCTGATAGGCCTCCAGAGGTTTTATCCCCTCCCACTGAGCTACAGTGTCTGTACCACCCTCTCGATCCAGCCTCTGCGACGCCGGCCATGTTAGGCCCGTCCTGATAGGCCTCCAGAGGTTTTAACCCCTCCCACTGAGCTACAGTGTCTGTACCACCCTCTCGATCCAACCTCTGCAACGCTGGCCATGTTAGTCCCGTCCTGATAGGCCTCCAGAGGTTTTATCCCCTCCCACTGAGCTACAGTGTCTGTACCACCCTCTCGATCCAGCCTCTGTAACGCCGGCCATGTTAGGCCCGTCCTGATAGGCCTCCAGAGGTTTTATCCCCTCCCACTGAGCTACAGTGTCTGTACCACCCTCTCGATCCAGCCTCTGCAACGCCGGCCATGTTAGGCCCGTCCTGATAGGCTTCCAGAGGTTTTATCCCCTCCCACTGAGCTACAGTGTCTGTACCACCCTCTCGATCCAGCCTCTGTAACGCCGGCCATGTTAGTCCCGTCCTGATAGGCCTCCAGAGGTTTTATCCCCTCCCACTGAGCTACAGTGTCTGTACCACCCTCTCGATCCAGCCTCTGCAACACCGGCCATGTTAGGCCCGTCCTGATAGGCCTCCAGAGGTTTTAACCCCTCCCACTGAGCTACAGTGTCTGTACCACCCTCTCGATCCAGCCTCTGTAACGCCGGCCATGTTAGGCCCGTCCTGATAGGCCTCCAGAGGTTTTATCCCCTCCCACTGAGCTACAGTGTCTGTACCACCCTCTCGATCCAGCCTCTGCAAACGCCGGCCATGTTAGGCCCGTCCTGATAGGCTTCCAGAGGTTTTATCCCCTCCCACTGAGCTACAGTGTCTGTACCACCCTCTCGATCCAGCCTCTGTTACGCCGGCCATGTTAGTCCCGTCCTGATAGGCCTCCAGAGGTTTTATCCAAGTGTCAGCAGCTGTGTTCCAGGAATCTCGCACCATCTTGGTCCACTTCCACCCCTACCACCCTTTAATCCTCTGCCGGTCCTGCTGAAGCCGCTTCCGTTTGGGACGGTGCTGGTAACAGTGATGGGAGCGGCGACAGCGACGCAGGAGGCAGCGCCTACCCGGTTTTCTGTTTTCCAGGAGCGGGCAGCGGCCATTTCTCCTTTGCGCCCTACCCTGCAGCTGCAAAGTGCTGACCTCCGTCTTATCCCTATCAGTGTCAGAGAGGGGAGGAGGGGGGATTTTTAGCAACCTCCGCCGACTTGCCTGCACAGTCCTTTTGTAAAATTATGGGGGTTTAAAGCGAAATTTGGCCCCAGGCAGGAAAAGGTTGCTTTGACAGCTGGACGCGAGCCGCGGGGCTGTAGTTCGGGTCCCCTACTTCCAGACCCTCAAACTGCTGTCCAACGTTTAGGGCATCGAATGGGGGAGAAGGTTTGACTATTTTTGTCCTAAAGCAGAATTTCCCAGCCGTCTCCTGGAGGCGGACCCGATCAGCTGGGTTTTCGTGATATCCATAACGCATGCGCATGAGGCGAATCTGCATATATTGCAGACCTAGTGCGTGCAAACCTATCCCATGCACGTTGATTGCAACAATCCTGAGAACCCGAGTGGACAGTCCTGCCTGCAGGAGAGGGCTGGGAAAAAGAAGTCAGGCCTTAACATTAAACGAACGAGGCAAAGGGGGAAAGCAGTGCTGACGCTGAAGAGGAGCGAAGACGGCACAAAAGCAATCCCCTTAAGGAACACTTGCATCCTTCCTTGGCCACCCTTCCTCCTGTTTATCAAAGCCACGGTGTTCTGATTAGCCGGACGATGGTCAAATTACATACGACTGCAAAAAATATCCAAAAGCCTTCACCTCAAGGGAGAGAAAATGTCAGCCTTTAATCTATTTGCTATAAATACCCTGCTTGGCACAGCTTACACAAGATGGGTCTTGGCTGCACCACAGTGTTAGGTCTTCAGGAGCCGCCAATCACCCCCCCTCTACTGACTATTTTGGAGAAAGTATGTTGTCCTGGCCCGAACCCTCAGGTAACTCTGAAGGCAGTCACCTATGCTGGCTCCCTGGGTGGGGGTGACAGTCTTAACTTGCGAGATGCCAGTGGCCCGATTTCTCCCGCAGAAACAAACACTTTGTACAGGAAGTGCCACGTTTGCAGGGCTGCCTTCCCCCACTCCTGCTGTTCTGAGGACAGAAGCTCCTCGCCACCTTCACCCCTACCGCCAGTGCGTTTTAAGGTGCGTTATCCAGTGTAATTCAAGAAATTCACTTCCCCTTCACTGATGCTGGAGACGGTACAGAGCACTGCAAACAGCTTCAGATGCCCAGGGCCAGCATACGGGCAATCTGCACGTGCCTACGGGCTACTTGGATACTGTACAGAGCGATGTCCGCAAATTGCCTGCACCCACTCAAGACAGCCCCCGCCGGCAGCATTTTACAAATCTGCCCTCCAGATAAACTGCAACTATAGTGGAACTGTCAAAGCCTGGGCTACAGCACAGCATGGGGGTCAAGGGTCAGTTTCCTTCCAGCTGCAAATGTTTCACCAGCCAGCAGGGGATTTGTATCTTCAATGTGGGATTTATCATTGTCATATGCATTGCAATGGCAGCTTACGTGATATATAAGAAACATGTTCTCCCAACAGTTTGTGAAATGTAGATTTCTGGGGCTCTGTCCCAACTGACAGACCATGTAGTGGCTCCACCGATGTCAACCGAACTGCCCCGGAGTTTCTGGCAATGGTCTGTGGCCAGACACCCCTGCCCTGTGGCCAGAGTCGCTTGCCCTGTGCCTACGGTGAGCCACGAAACTTCACACTTATTTGCCACAATTTACATGAATTCCAAGCTCCATACCTACAGAGTGTTGCAGTCCATATATTCTGGGGGCACATCAGAGCACAGCGTCTTCTGCAATGTCATTATGGATATCATGAGAACCCAGCTGACCAGGTCTGCCTTCAGGAGGCAGTCGGGAAGCCGAGGCAGCTGGAAAGCACTGATCCCCCCCCCCCCCCTCTCCCCATGGTTGTGTCCCAACGCTACACCCCTCATGCCTGAGTTCCCCTATCAGAACTTGCTTCTTGCTCCTCTGGGTTCTTCTGCAGTCTTAGGGTCCTTGGTGTGGAGGACTTCATCAGCTTTAATTCTTACTCTTGGGAGCCCCCAGTGGCTTCGTCTCCATCACCGGTGTGTTGTAAGCTTTTAGGAAGGAAGACGAGTAAGGCAAGTCTTAGTGATCTATGGACTAAGTTCTCCCTGAGCCTACGGTTCGATAGATTCCCCTCCTATTGGTGGCATGGAGACGAGGAATCCTCCAAAAATCCACAAGGCGTCTCCGAGTACTGCAGCCCCACACACTTCTCACCGCATTATGTCCCCATCCTACAGCTTATGGTTATCAGCACACCCAGGAGCTTTGGATTTCCAGTCACCCTGAGCTTGTCATGGATTGGGCGAAGGGAGGGGCGTGTGCGCGCATGCACCAGTCATAGCACGCGCACAAATAGTGACATAGTAATGACGGCAGAAAAAGACCAAATGGCCCATCCAGTCTGCCCAGCAAGCTTCTTATTTCACTCCATGCATATTACCCCTATGTTTCTCTTAAAGGTAGTAAGTGCCATTCCATGCAGGTTAACCCCCCCCCCCCCCCCCCCCCAAGGCTTATGTTAAGGGTAGTTATATTTACAATCAAAACCAAGCAACACACACTAACAAACTCACGCGTTCACTCTCATACTCTCACACACACACACACACTCTCATTCCTCTCATTCACCCCCAGACTCTCACACACATGCACACTCGCTCAATTCTCCTCTTCCGTACACCTACTCATCTCAGTAACAGCAAACTGAACACCCTCCACTGCCAAACATTTTGTGAAGTAACATAAAGCCCTGCCAAAAAAAAATAAGACACCTCGAACTTTGCTATACCGTATCATAACAGCAGTAACCTTATCTATAAATGTCAGCAATGCAAATATTATACCATGCCCTAGAATACTAATACACCACCTACTGAGGAAACAGAACAAGACAGACTGTTACAAATCCCTACAGAGAAACTATACACTAAAAGAAATACTGCACCTCAGTCACACATGCAGAACACCGAACGACCCTTACCTAATACAGAATAAGGGGCTACAAATTAGAAACAGAAACTCAAATGGAAAGCCCAAAAAAGCAGACTCTGAACAGCGGAATACTGAAGAAAGAGCAAAATACAATATATAATACACATTCCCACAGATAGCATATACAAATCACTAAAAACTCAAAATAAGTTTTGATTTTTTATTGTCTCATCTTATTTTGCTAATCAATTGATCCCAGACTTTCCCCATGATCCCTTTCTCGGTCTTTTCCTGTTTTCTTTTTCAGGGTCTCTTTTTTTCTTTCTGTTTCTTTTCTCTCCTCTTGTCTTCTTCCCTTCCTCCCTCATACACACACAAGAAATGTACACACTCACAATGTTTCTCTCTCTCACACACAGACACACAAACACACAGCCTCCACTCTCACATGCTGTCTCTCACACATACAGACTCTCACTCTCAAATGCTCTCTGTGTCTTGTTCCTTGCCTTATTGTGTCTTGTCCTGGCCTATTCATGCCTTGTCCTTCTCTTGTCCAGTTTCCCTCTGCTTGACTTCCTAGATTCTGACCCTGGCTTGGACCCTGATCCTCTTTGATTGCTGCTTGGACATGACCCTGTGCTTTGGACCTGATCTTGCCTTATCTGCCGCCTGCCCCAACCTTCGCCCAGACTTGGACTCACTCCTGCATAGCCCTAGGGAACAACCTAAAACCTGCGGAGGAGGCTGATATAGGCAGTGCCAATCACACCACAGCACTACTCTAGAGAGCCTTATATCGACATACATTGGAAGTTTAAATCAAGCGCACGAGTGTGCACGCATAATATAAAATACACCTTCCGCATGTTTGTGAGCCCCTAACTTTAAGCGGTTACATGAGGAAACATTATTTGCGTACCTTTCCTTAGGATTTGCCTGCTTTTACACATGCAAGTGAGCACATTTTAAAACATATACTCATAATGGAACAACCAGTTTGACCACATAGTCCATCAATTTACCCAGTCTATTTCTAGGTCATCAAGACCTCTCTGCTTCTTCAGCCTGCACACCCCTCCAGTTTACCCAGACTCCTCACACAGTCCATTTAGTTTTTTTCTGACTTACACCTGAAAAAGAGCAGAAGTCGATATGCGCAGGTGCCAGCCCAAGACGCACCGCGTTCGCTGGTTTTAAAATCAGGATTTCCATGTCTAAATGTTGGCCCTGCCCTGGGATGCCCCCGACCCACTCCAGATCCTCCTCTTTTCGCGTGCATATATGCGCATAATTTGCCGGTTTTAAAATTTAGAGTTGCTCGCGCTCGGCCCATATGTGGGTCTTATAGTGCGAGCTACTTTTTAAAAATCCATCCCTAAATAAGCAGGCTCTGCAGAAGATCCTGGCCCCCCCCCCCCCCCCCCACACTTCAGGGATCAGAACGTATAGATTAGGAACAGGAAACAGAAAGCGTAGGTGGATGGGGTGAGAGAGCGGAGGAAATCTACCCTTCACCCGAGCAGCCCAATGGCTCCCAACGGGTTTAATCACAGGAAGCAAGGAAGAAAGAGAGAGACCCTCACGGTGGATAACAAACAGGCCAGCAACCTAGTGCAGAGCAACCCGGAATCTTCCAGAAACCAACGAGTTCAGGACCAGGTCATCCTTTATTTAGTTATTTATTTTTACCACATGCCGGGAGCCATGAAGCTAGGCCAGAAGCACGACCACAGGCAAACAGATTCCGATTCAGATAACTTTATTGGCAGGACAATTTTACATGGGCCGCCAAAGTAATGCATAGAATGAGTAAAATAAAAAGGGGAAGGAAACATATTGCAGAATAATAGCAGTAAAGCCAAATTATAGGTTGCAGACAGTATAATAACAAGGATAAGTCTCCATCGTGTCCTTCGCCAGATTATATTTCTGGCCTGGTGGCAGGAGACCTCGTAGTCTGCTGCTCCAGCTTCTCTCTCTCCTCTTTCCCCGGGATTATACCCAGTTTGTCCTGCTTGTGCTTTCATGGGACATCTTTGATTCTCTCCGTCAGCTCTGTTCTTTGTATTTTCCACAGCACAGAAGGAAATGCATTCCTGTTTCTATTTCTCCAGTGTTGCATTGCATGTACAGTCCGCCAAGGTTTTCAGTTTAGTTTTTGTCTGCATCCGTCGATTTCTAATCTGTGATCACTTATCCTATATTTGATGCGGGTCTGCCTGTTTTTTGCATTTGTAACTAGGTGAGGGACCCTGCTAGCATGTATTGGCTGTGAAGGGAGATGTAGCAGTCCAGCTTGTTCAGTTTTTCCAATTTGCTCTTCCTGATAGGAGGTGTATTGGTGTTCTAGGGCAGGTCACAATGGGCCAGATTTTCAAAGGGGTGCGCGCGTAAGATACGTGTGTACCCCCCAAAAACCTGGCCCGAACACCCCCTGCACGCGCCGAGCCTATGTTGAGTAGGCTCGGCGGCGCGCGCAAGCCCCGGGACACGCGTAAGTCCCGGGGCTTTCCTGGGGGACGTGTCGGGGGCGTGTCACAACCAGTGCGTCATCGGGGGCGTTCCGGGGGGGCGTGTCGCGGCCTGCGCATCATCAGGGGCGTTCTGGGGGCGTGGCCGTGGCCTCCGGACCAGCCCCCGGACCGGACCATGACGCATGATGGCCGGCCCAATGCGCGCAAGTTACGCCTGCTTTGAGCAGGCGTAACTTGTACAACAAAGGTAGGGGGGGGTGGACTATGTAGGGGAAGGGAGGGGAAGGTGCGGGGGGGGGGGGGTGGAAGGAAAGTTCCCTCCGAGGCTGCTCCAATTTCGGAGCGGCCTCGGAGGGAATGGAGGCAGGCTGCGCGGCTCGGCGCGCGCAGACTGCCGATTTGGGGCAGCCTTGCGCGCGCCGACCCCGGATTTTAATGGATACGCGTGGCTGCGCGCAGATTTATAAAATCTACCCCAATATTTGCATTGCTGTCTTTTCATGTGATGAGTTGTAGATGTTTCAGTTCCGGGTGTTAGTGCTGGATTGGTTGAGTGTGCTTTTTCTAGGGTTTTGTGTTATTTCACAGAGTGCCTGGTAGCAGAGGAAGATTGTGTTGCTGTTACTGAGATGACACCAGAATTGAAATATTCTTTTGGCCATGGTGAATAGCAAGGGGAAGTGTCCTAATTCATTGGTGGGGTGTATCTGTGGACAGGGTGTGTCTGCAGAACTGGAGGTGCTGGATTTATATTCAGGTTCTATCCCATTCTGTATAGTTTTGGGTTAATAAGAACATAAGAAATTGCCATGCTGGGTCAGACCAAGGGTCCATCAAGCCCAGCATCCTGTTTCCAACAGAGGCCAATCCAGGCCACAAGAACCTGGCAAGATCCCAAACAGTAAATAGATCCCAAGCTAATAGCGCACAGTGAGTAAGTAGTGGCTATTCCCCAAGACTACTTGGTTAATAAAAATGTATGGAAATCTTCAGGAAATTGTCCAAACTGTTTTTAAACCCAGCTATGCTAACCACCTAAACCACATCCTCGAGCAATGAATTCCAAAGCTTAATTATGCATTAGAACATAAGAACATAAGAAAATGCCATACTGGGTCAGACCAAGGGTCCATCAAGCCCAGCATCCTGTTTCCAACAGTGGCCAATCCAGGCCATAAGAACCTGGCAAGTACCCAAACACTAAGAAGACCTTGACCTTGACCTCTCTCCCATTTAAAAGGATTGGTTGAATGATGCTGCTGAATCGTTTTAACAGTAATTTTAAGGGGGGGGGGGGGTGGTATATTTATCCAGAGGTTTCTTTCTTACATATAGGGCTCTTAGAGCTTTTTTTGTAGTATCGTTTTTATTCAGTTTAAAACTCCCAGATGCACTTAATCTCAGGCCAAGTTAGGTATAATCTAAGGTCTGCTCCACTCCTGTCTATTGAGGAAGATGTAATGCTTGGTGGAGAAGTAGACCCCTTGTGCTGAGGGATGGTTGGCGATGCCCTGTAAGGGGGCCAACTGGAGCTTCGCCTATATCACCCCCGTTCCCCACAGCCTTTGGGCTCCAGGGGCCTGCAGATCTAAGGCGGACCCCCTAGTGCCAGGGAGAGGTGAGAGTCCAAGGCAGAGCGCAGGTCGGGGCAGGCAGCAATCAGGCAGAGGGTGAGACCGAAGAATGGGCCGGAGGTCAGGGCGGGCGGCAGGCAAGGCAGGGTCAGGTCCGAAGCGAAGGGTCAGGCCCAGGCCTCAGTCAGGAGAGGTCTGAGGCCCAGCCAGCTCAGGTTCGGGAAATCAAGCCGGAGGACAGGGAGGCAAGGACGGACAGGCAAGGGGCCAGCAGGGCTCGGAAAAGACTGAGCAGGGCAGAGAGGAGCACGGATGAGGCAGGAAAGAGGCGAGCACGAAGACGCCAGCGGACCCTGTTGGCTGAGGCATCGAGGCGGTGTCTAGGCGCAGACAGAAGCCAGTGATGTCATCAGAGGACGCCGTGGAGGCTTTTCCCGCCGCGAGCCCCCTTCAAGAGCCGGCGGGCAGGGCACACGCGCGCATTAGGAGGAGACCTGGGGTCGTCGGCGAGGCCTGGTCGCCGGCGGCGTCACTGCCGCGAAGGGGGTTTGTTGGCATCGGGGGGGGGGGGGGGGGGTGAGGCAGCTGGCAGGGCCGACCCGCGGAAACTTTCTCCCCTCCCCCTAAAGTTTACTTGTAGGGCCTGTGATTTGCAGCGGGGTCTCCAGCAGGTTTAGATTTTCTTGTAGACCTTCTGAGACAGGGAATAAAATGACCAGATCCTCCGATTATAGATACAGCAGGCGTTGGACTTATGAGCGGGGACCTTCACTTTCAGTTTTTATTTTATTTTCCCCCAGTAATTTATCAGCGTTTATTATAACCAACAAAAAACATGAGAAAAAGAGTCATTTTTTTCCCCACAGATTTTATTAATTCAATGCCCATATTTTCTGCAACTTCCAAATAAGAACAGTGTGGACGACAGATAAAATTCATAATCATTCTTTAAACTACACACACACACACACACAATTAAGCTATTACAACATAAACATATTAAACATTAATAAAATATAAAATCCCATTCTATAACTCTAAGATAAACTTGACTAAGCTTATACAATTTAAATATTTCCTAAATTCTTTGAAATCCTCTAACGAACTGAGTTCAGCATCTAATGCGTTCCAAAGCATTGGGTCTCTTTGTCTCCCACTTCCCTTATATTATAGCTATTGCTAGAAAGACAGGGAGGCTAACTTTCCAAACTGCTCGCATCTGCCCATTTAAGTATGTATATGGGCACACGCAAAGCTGCATTTTTATAACCGGCGCGGAAAGGTTATAAAGTATGAGCACACACGCACACACAAATGCTCGCGTATATATCTAAACCACGTGCCGTGCAAGTTCGGACTTATCTGGATAAATGGCAATTCGTCCTGCTAAGGAGCAGCACTTGATAAGTCTGAAAACCGTTACTTAGATAGACAAGTAGCGCTTTTCAGACATATCTAGCTGTGTAGGCCTGCTGCTGTTTAGTCGGATAAACTGGAATATGGTTGAAAGCTGAAGTTCAAATTTGATCCTGAACTGTCATCCAAGAATCTTTGCCTATGTCTACGTCCAAGAGTTTTCACCTATGTCTACGTCCAAGAGTCTTCGCCTACGTCTACGTCCAAGAGTCTTCCATGTTCCAAGGCTTTCATCTGCCCTTGTCCTCTGTCTGGCCTGCCGCCTATTGCCATTACCCAACAGCAGGTCCGAAAGGGCTTGGAATGGTTGGAGGACTGTTCATTGATCAACATTGCATTGTTGGTCATCCTGGGGCATGCAGGTCCGGTAGAGGGTCAGACCTCCTGTCTCCTTGTCTATGTTCCAGCCTTGTCCTGCTCCTTGTTACCCATGCTCGCACCATCTCACCTCCCGCGATGTGTCTTGGGGCTCCTCCCTGAGTTGTGCTGTGGCTCAAGGGCTCACAGCACCCATTCCAGAAACGACCACGCCTCTGTGGTCGTAACAGCAACTCATAAACTTGCGTATTTGTTCTTCCAGTTTTACAAGGATATGCCTGTAGGTTTTTATTGCATTAATTTGTTGTTTTTACCCCCTAAGTCGGCCTTTTCACTCGCAAATTAGGGTATTTTATAACATGTGCGCGGTAATGAAATGACCAGTTTTACCGATAAGTCTACCAATTCTCCAAGTCTATCTGCAGCTGGTGAAGACCCTCCTGGATCTTCAGCCTAAAATTCCCTCATTGCACTCAGAACCTCTACCCAGTCATTTTTCACTTTAACGATGTTTACGATCACTTACAGAAGTGAATATATTCGCAAGTAAAAGATGAAAATGTGTCACTTTGGCAGGTTATAAAATAGTAACTTATGGGTGGAAATGCTGGCCCCTCCCCGGAACACCCCTTTCTTACACACATAGATATGTGCAGACCCTGATTTACATGCGTGTATTCGCCTGTGTGCTATTTTATGCATCCAAGTGCTCGTTTTCACGCGTGCAGTGTTTGAAAATTCACTTGTTAATGATTTCCTGGCCAAAGTGTGAGAGCTGAGCTATAAAGTTTCATTAACCTGGCAAGGGGAGCGTTTTAAGATGGCCGCCGCTGGCTCTCCACTTTTCAATTTAAATTTTCCTTAAAGTTTTCACCTGTTTCACGTAGATGGGGAAGGCTCGCACCTACCCAGAGGCTTCTTCACTGGTGGTCACCAGCCCCATGAAGGGTGAGACAGCTCAGTCTTTAGGATCCGGTGATATGTCCTTGGATGGTGCAGCATGTGAGGGAATGGTGCTGCTCTCCACGGAGTCCATCATCTCTCTCTTGCTGGATTGCCGTCCTCCTCCCGACCAGCCTCTGCCTGCATTGCGCAAAAGGAGGTTTTCTCTGGAGTTGCTGTGGATTTGCACCCATAGGTTATTAGCGGGACTACCCTGGGCTGCTTGGCAACTTCAATGCAGCCCGAGGGCAAGGAGATCAGAATGTTGGAGAGCGTATCGCTGGCGCAAGTAGAAGCAGCCAATATTGCTTCAGTTTCTAACCAAGGTAAACCTGAGCTGTTTGTTGGAATTTCTTAACTCTCTGGAAGACTTTACACTACATAGACCTTCTACCATTACCTTGGATACTATATGGGAGGCAATTTCTGGTCTTTCTACTCAATTAGGTCAGTATGTGATTTCTCAGCAGTCCCTATCTGTATCCCTTCAAGCTGCACAACAAGAGCTGTCAAGAAATGCAGCCCAGGTTACTGACTTACAGCCTCATGTATCTTCATTAAAAGAAAATATTGGCATTATTACGAAAGGCCATTCGGCTTTACAATTTAAATGGAACTTTTTGGAATATGCGATCAGGTCTAAAAGTATCAGCTTGATTAATTTTCACAAACAGAAAATGGTGCCTCCTGTACAAATGTTGAGGAGATATTTCATGGAAATATTGAAAATACCAGAAAGCATTTTACCATCTATTGCATGGGGTAACTTGCTGGTGTGGCGGTTACTACCCTTCAACCAATAAGCCTTGATACTGTTGATGCTACTGCATCGTTGCTTGATGAAACTCCATGATTGCTCTCTGCTTCAATATCAGGGGGGAAAGGGGAAATGGATTCAAACTGCTACCAACAGAGACCCCCACTTATATGGTCTGGGGAAACAAGTATGAGGGTAACTTGCTGGTGTGGTGGTTACTACCCTAAACCAATAAGCCTTGATTCTGTTGATGCAATTCTAACATTGCTTTCTGCTTCAACGGCAAGGCAGAACGGGGAATTGGATTCAAACAACAACCAACGAGGACCCTGTCTTTTACAGTGTGGAAAACTGATAAGTATGGGGTAACCTACAGGGCACAGCAGCTGCTACCATAAGCTTATTGGGCAGACTGGATGGACCATTTGGCCCTTTTCTGCCGATATTTCTATGTTCAATGATATATATCCCTTCTGCTAAGAAAGACCCTCAACCAGATTCTTCTTTTGATGTGTTAAACGTTACTGATTTGTTGGAAAGCTCTGACTCTGTGCCTAATTATGTCTACTTCAATCTTGTTGGTTACATTTGTTGTGGACTCATATTAGGATCTTGTAATAAGATACTTTTTTCGTAATCAAGTTACCTCTTTTCTAAATCATCTTGCAAATGTTTTTCTGATGTAGCAAAAGCAACCCAGCTTAGAAGAAAGAGAATTCGGCTTTTAAGACCTGATGCATGACAACGCGGAGCTTATTTTGGCTAAATGTTTCCATGTAAATGCGTGACTAAGTTGCAGGGGGTCAAGTATATTTTTTTGATCCACAACTATTAATCAATTCTGTAGTTTAAAAAAATGTATTGCTTTGCCGGTTTCACTCTCTTCTATGTCATCTTCTCCATAAGTATGGCTTTAAATTGTATTTTGCTGAGCTGACACCAATGTTAGGCTTTCTTTTTTTTTTTTTTTTTTTTACACTTTCTTCTCAGTATTGAATAACACTCACCCACCCACCCCTCCCCCATCCAGTAGGCTAAGAATGTAAAAAAAATTACTTCAAGTTATAGTCTTTGTTGAATAATTAATACTTCTTCTGTTTTCTGTTTGCGCTATAAGATTCATCTTGGTAATATTGTAAAAGCAATAAATAAATATTAAAAAAAAAAAACCCCAAAAGACCTGGCAAGAGGATGCCCCCTCAGCTTACAGAGCCTTAAATGTAAGAACCAACATCTTGCGTTTTACATGATGGGATATGCACTTTGGTTGCTGATGATAAACACTGAAGCATTCCCAGGGGAAATCAAATAAAAACTGAAAACGAGTCATTTAGTTTTAGCTCGGGGGCTAAGGAACTGCCAGGTACTCGGAGGAGATCTTTGATGTAAATATTGAAGAACGTGGAGCTCAGGCCACACCCATCGTACCCCTCGCTCCTGCCTGCTGGTTCTTTATTTGTTACCTTACAGCCGATGGATTTCATTAGATGAAAGGCTTCCCCCATTCAGGTTTAAGGTTGAGGCCAGGATGCCAGAGAGAATCAAAGGCTTTTGTAAAATCAGTAAAACATGCAAATATGCTCCTGCTTTTTACAGGTTTGCTGATCAGTGTCTCTAAGGTAAAGATGTGCAGGGGCGGTTCTACAAAAAGGCAGGGTGAGGCGGCTGCTTTGGGCGGCAGGATTTTGAGGCGGCAAAAACTGCTCCCCCCAACTCCCCTGCAGCGCTTGCCTCAGTGCCTCTCATGACCTCAAAGTGCGCGCGCACCCCCCCCCCCCCGGCGGGCAGGCAGCGTTCCACGTCACCGTGGCGGGCAGGCTCACTGGTTTGCGCCTGTCTCGTGCTCTAGGGCTTCACTGAACGTGCGGCAGGGCAGATGCTACGGTGCAACTGGTGCCTCCTTTGTTGGTTCTGCCATGCTCAAGTTGCGGTGCCGCTTGCTGCCTGTCCCAGTGGGATACGTAAAAAAGAAAAAGCAAAGGCCGTGGATCAGGTGCATTATTACTTTATAAAAGTTGGTGGGTGGTGTGCCGGCATCTCCTTGCATTCAGCTTCGGTTCCCATGGCTCAACGGTGGCTCGGCAGGGGGCCTGAAGAGAAGGAGGAGCACAGCCGATTACTGATGCCTTCATTCATTGCCTTGAGTAGTCTCAGGGAGGGAGGCGGGGTTGCAGACGGGAAAGCCACAGCAGCATTGCAGGTAGGCAATGACAGGGACAGAGGTTGGAGCAGCAGGAGAGCAGTGGAGCAGGAGACTTAGTATAAGCAAAGGGTTAGGCTGCAGGCCCTGCTCTTCAAGTAGAAGTGCTGGGGTAAGCCAATGACAAACACCCCTGGAGCCTCTGAATTTTGGGCAAATGGCCCCCCAGCTTCTCCCTGCTCCTGAAGAGGAGAAAGAGAAAAAGACACTGGTTTGGAAGGTAGGGCGTGCCAATAACTGAAGAGAGAGAGGAGGCTGGTCTGGGAGAAGGGGTGACAGCACTTAAAGCGAGAGGGACTGATCTGGGGAAGGAGTAATAGTGACTGATGGGAGAGAGAGAATGGTTTGGGGGAGAGGGTGAAAGTGACTGGTGAGAGAGAGAGAGACTGGTCTGGGAGAAGGAGTGATAGTGACTGATGGGAGAGGGAGAATGGTTTGGGGGAGAGGGTGAAAGTGACTGGTGAGAGAGAGACTGGTCTGGGAGAAGGAGTGATAGTGACTGATGGGAGAGGGAGAATGGTTTGGGGGAGAGGGTAACAATGACTGGTGAGAGAGAGACTGGTCTGGGAGAAGGAGTGATAGTGACTGATGGGAGAGAGAATGGTTTGGGGGAGAGGGTGAAAGTGACTGGTGAGAGAGAGACTGGTCTGGGAGAAGGAGTGATAGTGACTGATGGGAGAGGGAGAATGGTTTGGGGGAGAGGGTGAAAGTGACTGGTGAGAGAGAGACTGGTCTGGGAGAAGGAGTGATAGTGACTGATGGGAGAGAGAATGGTTTGGGGGGAGAGGGTGAAAGTGACTGGTGAGAGAGAGACTGGTCTGGGAGAAGGAGTGATAGTGACTGATGGGAGAGGGAGAATGGTTTGGGGGAGAGGGTGAAAGTGACTGGTGAGAGAGAGACTGGTCTGGGAGAAGGAGTGATAGTGACTGATGGGAGAGAGAATGGTTTGGGGGAGAGGGTGAAAGTGACTGGTGAGAGAGAGACTGGTCTGGGAGAAGGAGTGATAGTGACTGATGGGAGAGGGAGAATGGTTTGGGGGAGAGGGTGAAAGTGACTGGTGGGTGAGTAGTGTTGGCTTTCTGGGCAGGACACATTGATCGGTCCCCCTGGGAAGGGCTTTGGGTGGGTGGGGGAGCTTTGGGTAGGGGGGAAGCACCATCACACCCCTTGAATCCAACAGCAGCTTCCCTTGAGCCGCCCCTGAAGATGTGATCGCTGGTTCTGTGTTTTGGGAGATCAGCAAGAAAGTACATCGCATCGCTTGCCTCTATAGGAGAGGTCTGTCGGATGCATTTTTAAAAACGTGTAGCGTTTCTCCCAAAAAAAATGTAACATAATTATTCCCACTCCTTCTGAGGATCTGTGTGCACTGTAACCTGTTGCAGTTTTCTGACCGCAATGGTGAACTTTGGCTGTAACCAGGGTGTCCAGCTCTCCGGTTTCGTACCTTTTTTTTGCACAGTGTCCCGTGACAACATTAACCAGACACTGTAATGTCTGCTCAAGCCCTGTTCCTACCTCCAGTTGTCCCGTAGCTCCCAGGTTCACGTCCTGCACAGACGCAGAAAAAGAAGTCCAGGAGAGGTGCAGGCGATAGAAGCTCAGTCTGCTCGCAGCTGCCGTCGCTGCGCCATCGCCCCTGCCTCTGCTGCCCTCGGGTGGGAGGAGGGGGCTGGCTGGCTGCTTTCTTCTGCTCCCGGCTTCCACAGCCGTCATCGTGTCCCCCACTGGGCCGGCCAGGCCAAAGCAGGGAGCTGCCAGCACAGTAAGGAAGAGGGAAGGCAGGAGAAAACGGGAGACAGCAGGAGATGGGGAAATGGGAGCACTGAACATGCTCATAGTGCATGCAAATGGTCCATCCAGTCTGCCCAGTCTGCTTTTGGTTGTAATAGTCGCTCCGTGCAGGTCACGACCAAACGACCTGGTCTTCTTTGCTAACCTCTTGCCTTTAGGGATCCATTGTGCAGGAGGAGAGGCCATGTCAGGCAAAAAGAGGGGGGTAAGAAAGAAATTGGGGCTGCTGGGAAGATGGTGGGAGGATAGTGGGTGGAAAGTAAGGGGTCTAGGAGAGATGGATCCGGGGTCTTATTCTTAGGGGATGGTAGGTGGAGGGGAGAAAGCAGGGTCGGGAACACAGTGGGAACGGGGGGGGGGGGGGGGGGGGGGGGGGGGAGCGTGAGGTCAGGAGGATGTGGGCAGAAGGTGAATGAGGGAGTGGGTTCAGAGGGATGGTGGCAGAGGAAGGAGGTCAGGGAGAGGGTGGGGGGAGAAAGCAGGGTCAGGGGTATAGCAGACAGAGGGAGGAGGTAGGGAAAGCAGGGTCAGGAAGAAGATGGTGGGTAGAAAGAGTGGTGGCAGGGAGGGAAGCAAGGAATTGCTGGACAGACGGTGAGGGGCTTTTTGGGGTGAGAGGAGGAAGAGACACCTTTGGCCCTAGTCCAGGCCTAGGATTGGTGGCATCTGGAGTGGACAGGGGTGGGGGGCAGGAGGCAGCAGTCACGGGGGGGTGCTGGCGGCTTTATTTTTGTTCTGCTGCACTGCAGGGTCTGGCTGCTTGAAATGTCCAGTTACCTTTTTGTTTGCAGGTTTCTGCTTGAATTTGTTCTGTATTGGGTGAGGGTCCGTCTGTTCTCTGCTTGTGTGACTGAGGTGAGAGATTCTGCTAGTGAACAGTTTCTGAGTAGGGGGGTCTATAGCGGTCCAACTTGCTTTATTTTCAGTAGGAAGTGTATTGGTCTTCTAGGGCCTGGTGTAATATTTGCAGCGCTGCTTTTTCCTGGGTCGAGTTCTTGCTGTTTGAGTCCAGGGAGTTAGTGCTGTTTTTGGTATGGCAGATTTGGCTTCTGGGATAAACTGTATTCTTGGTGGAATGTGATGGCTTTTAAAAGATCTTTGTAAATATTATCCGGAAATATTGTGTGGGAGCTATTGAGACAATATAGGTCCTGTCAGATCAGGCACATTCACAGCTGAAGACATCTGAAGAAGGGAGCGATGTAATTCCAAAAGCTTTTATACAACATGTATTAGGAAATTCTTATTCTGATCCAGTAGAGGTTTCCAGAATCTGTCAAGAATCCCAAGATTGGAATTTAATTTTCAGCAGTAAGTTATTTGTGTTCTGTGCACAATTTATTTTGTTATCTGGAGAGAGATGATGGAGAGTTAAATAATTTTGTGAAAACAAACGAGGAGCATGCCGCCAAGTGGAGCAGAGTTGCTGCGAGCGCCTTGATTTGAAATTGGCAGCACGTTACTGCTAGAGTAAGCGAGAACCAGAATACGGGGCGACCTCTGGCTCTTGTGGCGAGGTTAGGGGTGCAACAGGCCGGCAGGAAAACGAGTTCTGTGTTTCGGGGAACGGGGTGAAGGTGCTTCATTATCAAAATCTCAGCGTGAGAAGTACCTAGCAATGCTCCTGTAAAAAAAAAGGAAAAGAAGAAAAGAGATGTTACATTTATAATATTCTGACATCCCCAGTCCTCATCTGGTTACTGTTGCAAAATTCATGCGGATTATATAATGTCCGAGGCGCATTTCCCAGAAACATGCAGCTAGTCTCAGAGCACAGCAAATGTGCAGCGGATTATCATTTTATTATCATCGCTGGTGGTATAAAAAGAAGCCGGTTAATCCAGACTTAACCAGACACCCTCTTCGCACTGTGTTGTATTTCAGAGGCAGCTCTAGTGCACACATTGGTCCTGAAGAAAACTGGGACCTTAGTAAGCGGTGACAGCTTTTTCTGAGGGGGGAGACTGACAGAAAAAAAAAAAAAAGAGGATAAACTTTAGAGACTACAAAGGTTCCTTTCTCAGGACATATGCACTAACAAAATATATAGATTTGTAAAGTTTAGCAGCCCAGGTAACGACCGCACTTTCAGTCACAGCTTGGAAAGACTGTGATGGAATTCCAATGTCATTCTGAATGATCCGGCTGCGGCAGCTGGAACCGTCTCTTCAGCGCTCCCAAGGTGAGAGATGAAATCCCAGCTTTGAGTTAGGCTTGGATGTCACAGAGTGATACCCAACCGGGACCCCCCATCTACCATTACTATGGCTAGATTCTCTGTTTTATTTTTATGCCGGCGTCATTAATAATGTGATTGCCGGTATTACATTGCTAGCTCTCTCGCAGGCCTGACCTTCGGGTCTGACATAGGCCACAGGACTTTCCGAAGCAGTCCTGGGAAGCCCACACAGGTTTTCAAGATATCCACGAGCGTACATAAGATGGTTGCATCTGCACAGTGCTGTGTATGTCTAGTAACACTTTGGAAATGATGAAAAGAAGTAGTAATAGTAAATGGAGACCTAGCATATGCAGATTTATCTCATGAGTACTCATTCTGGATATCAGAAAACCTGACTGGTTGTGGAGTCCCCAGGTCAGGCCTCGGAAGCCCTGATACAGGCCAGTGCAGTCCATACCTTTTGAAAAAATATTTCAGATGTTTCATGAAAGGCTTGGCTTGTGGCTCAGGATGATGCACTGAGGAGCAGGGATATGGATTCAGATCCCTCCATCTACTTAGGCCTCTTGGACCTGGGCCCACTGTAGAGGTGGTATAGATACGACTGGGGAAGGGAGGAAAATGGCTCCCGCTACTGTGGTGGCCCCGCAGGTGACCTCAGAGGAGCTGCTGCTTGGGGCCGGAGAGCATTGTCGAGTCAGGCGAGCCTAGCGGGGTGGGTCCCTGGAGAGGGAGCGAGGTTCCTGGGAGGTTGAGTCTACCGGCGCGGCGAAGTGAGCTCTAGCTTGGATTTTTGTTGCTTCACAAACTCATCTTTTAAGTAAATATAGCTGTGTTTAAAAAAGGATTGGATAAGTTCTTGGAGGAGAAGTCCATTACCTGCTATTAGGTTCACTTAGAGAATAGCCACTGCCATTAGCAATGGTTACATGGAATAGACTTAGTTTTTGGGTACTTGCCAGGTTCTTATGGCCTGGATTGGCCACTGTTGGAAACAGGATGCTGGGCTTGATGGACCCTTGGTCTGACCCAGTATGGCATTTTCTTATGTTCTTATGTTCTTAAATTGTCAGGTTTCCTGCGCTGGTGTTGGTTCTTGATGCTGAATCGCTGCCATTTCTCTAATCGTCTTTGGATAGCCGATGAGTCACTATTCAGATCACGGACACGAACCAGTGAAGTGAAGCCGTTGCCAGCTGAACCCTTGCGCCTTTATCTGTACTTGCTGATTCCTCGTGATCTCAGATATTATCCTCCATTTCCTGGCGCTTATTCCATGCCTTCTTCAGTTCTGTTACCAGTTCTGCTTCCGCCATTCTCTGTAAACTTAAACGTTTGGCTCGCCTGCTGAAGACGTTAAGTCATTTGTCTGCCTGTAGGATTTTGTGAGACTCAGCAGTGGGCCAGCCTCGGTGGCTGAATGGGGCAGGGCCGTGCCATGCACGGCCGTGCGGAGGGATCCGGGTACGGATGGTCCAACCCAAGACTTCCACTCCCCCGTGGAGAGGGAATCATGGTCATTGCAAGACAGTGACACCCAGGGGCTGGATTTCGGGCCCAGGATCACGGGGTTCGGAGGTCTGCCACTGCTGCAGTGACCGCGCTGAGGTAAGTTGGAAGGGGATAGAAAATAGAGGGCGAAATTCCTAGGTAACTAGAAATGAAGGCTCCTGGTGCCAGATCCCAGCCCTGGAGGCCGCATAGGAGCAAGAGGAAATTGCCAGATTACAAAAAAAAAAGATGCAGTGGTTCAGTCATTTCTGTTTTGTATGATACCAGTTGGATTAGGGACTTATTTGAACTGCATACTAGTACAGGGTTTCCCAACCTTTTCAAACTCAAGGCACACCATAAATGTTGTGTGGCAGAGCAGCCTCCATTGAGCAGGCAGAGCAGACACGGAGAGGATCCGTGGCCAAAAGAAAGGGGCAATAGAAGCACTGAAAGCCCCACCGGTCTCTCTTCCAAATTTTAAAATAAAGGGAGAGAGGGGACGCAGACACGCATGAACTCATCACAATAGGCTAAGCCCCTCTATATATAAAACCCATCTCCCAAGGGAATTGGAGGTTAAAGAGCAGGCTACCATTTAAGTGAACTGCAGCAGAGAAAAACCAATCAGTTTGATCTTCATAGATAATTTTATGTATGATACAGAGTACGTGGATTACAAACTGGTTAAAAGACAGGAAACAGAAAGTAGGATTAAATGGTCAATTTTCTCAGTGGAAAAGGGTAAACAGTGGAGTACCTCAGGGATCTGTACTTGGACCGGTGCTTTTCAATATATATATATATATATATATATATAAATGATCTGGAAAGGAATACTATGAGTGAGGTTATCAAATTTGGGGATGACACAAAATTATTCAGAGTAGTTAAATCACAAGTGGATTGTTAATAATTGCAGAAGGTCCTTGTCAGCCTGGAAGATTGAGCATCCAAATGGCAGATGAAATTTAATGTGGACAAGTGCAAGGTGTTGCACATAGGGAAAAATAACCCTTGCTGTAGTTACACGATGTTAGGTTCCATACAAGGAGCGACCACCCAGGAAAAAGATCTAGGCATCATAGTGGATAACACATTGAAATCGTCGGCTCAGTGTGCTGCGGCAGTCAAAAAAGCAAACAGAATGTTAGGAATTATTAGGAAGGGAATGGTTAATAAGAAATTGCCATGCTGGGTCAGACCAAGGGTCCATCAAGCCCAGCAACCTGTTTCCAACAGTGGCCAATCCAGGCCACAAGAACCTGGCAATTACCCAAACACTAAGAAGATTCAGTTGGTTATCCATGATAACTCCTAGGTTTCTGACCAGGGGGGATAAAGAAGGTGGTGCCACTGGGTGAGTATTAGAGAGCTGGTAGTTGCCATCCTGGGTGATGAGGAGAAATTCAGTTTTGTTGGCATTGAGAATTAGGCAAAGATCAGCAAGGAGATTGGATATGGAAATAAAACATGAATTCCAAAAATGAAGGGTTTCTTGCAGTGATTTAGTAATTGGAATGAGGATTTGGACGTCGTCTGCGTATAAGTAGTGGGTTAGATTCAGATTAGATAGTAGGTGACAAAGAGGGAGCAAATAAATGTTGAATAAGGTTGGAGATAAGGGGGATCCTTGAGGGACGCCTAGAGTGGAACTGATAGGTTGAGACTAAATCCCTTTGGAGGCTCATGCGGCAGCCTCGGAAGGGAAGGCTTGCATGATTCCCGGAAAGGAGCTCCTGCACGTTGGAAGAGCCAGTGCTGGTGTCTCTCGTGGCTCCGAGGCGCTGAGAGCAGAGCCCAGGTGCAGGGCCTGGCTCTGAGCATCAGGCAGCGGGGGCCTTTTCCGCGCTACGCTTCATCAGGCCTGAAGGTGCCCCCGCGAGCCACGGCACGCTGGTTGGGAAACACCACGCTAGGACATAAATTAGCAGCAAGCATTGTCTTTGCGTCACCTGTCAAACTGCTCGCTTCTTCCTGCTCCTTTGCATTTCCAGCTTAATTGGAATCAGCCCCTGCTGGGCCTGTTCTGCCAAAGCCTTCATTCATAACTATCTGGGGGGGGGAGAGGGTTGCCAATGTGTAACCCTTGGGTTTTATTTTAGCCCAGACATTGAAGTGATGGTGGGGGGGATGGGGGTCCCAGAATGCAAGCCCCTCCAGCATCCAGCACACTTGCAACCTGAGTCTGGCCACTGGGCATCGGCCGTTGCATAAGAAATGGGACTCCCTTTCTCCAGGACCTGTGAGCTGCCTCCGTAGCATCCCCGCCCCCGCCAGCCCAGGAACTGAAGCCGGATCTCCTGCTCAGCAGTGGACAGCACGGGAGGCCGCTGACCCCGAAAGTAACCTTTCCTCAACACTCATATTCTCTGCCAGTGAGACCCTAGGCATGAAGGGCTCTGCTGTGGATTTACCGTGACCACGAGCAATTAGCTCATTACCACGGCACTTGCGTACTTCAGACAGGCAGCTGTGTTTTAAAAATTAAAGTGGTCATAGCATTTTTAATATGGCTGCATCTGGCGTATTAACATGAGCAGCGACGGTGCGGCGGCGTTATCCCGCGACACGCGTGACTCGTGACGCTCTCTGGCACTCAGACACCCCCCACCCCCTTCCCCCGATGCCATCCAGTCCCAGAGATGGAAAGGCTCTGAGGTCCCTGAGTCACCCGCTCCTAGAGATGGGAAGGCCGGTGGCGGAGCTGAAGAATTCGGCAGCCCCTGTGCAGCTTCCTCAGCTGTCCAGTCCTGCAGCTGAACGATTCTTTATTCCCCTGCCAGGCTGCTGACACATCCAGCTTGGAAAGGTCACGCCAGGCTTTCACTCACTTCCTTTTCGTATCAAAGGCCTCCACGGGTCCCGACTGAGTAAGGAAATCTTTATTTCCCAGCAAGTGCAAAATGGAAGAAGTCAAATGGGGCCTGCGTCTAGATCTGGGCTTGTGTGCAATTCGGGGACCCAGCTGATCTGCTTTGTTAGGTCCTCACTGCGCTGCAGGCGTCCCCCTCTTTAAAATAAAAAAATAATAAAAATAAATACAATTTTTGAAAGCTGGTTACTTCTTCCCTCTGGGTTTTTTTTTTCCTCTTTTTAATTCGTTGTTTACAAATTTTTTTTGTCGGTAAAAATGCCCACAGTGACTAAAAAACCTTGGCGACAGTCAATCCTTGGCAGGCGCAGGATGCAACTTATGTTTCAGTTTGCCGAGTCACTGGCAGGGGGACGTATAATTACCCCGTCCAGCAGATGCAGAGGGAAAATGAGTAAACCTCGGTTGGTTTGCTTTTTCCTCCCGGTCCTGGGCCTTTGGGCCGAGCGGTGCGTAACGGGATGCGGCTACCCCTGCGATGGCACCACGAGAGATGCCCCCTCGCCAGGGTCTCTGGCGCCTCCTCCAAATAACAAACGGAACAGAAATTCAGCAAGGGGGATAGCCCAGTCCCAGGGGTTTCCTCCAAAGGCTGGGGTAGGTTATAAAGCACGTGTGTGTTTATTGGGGGGGAGGGGGGACTTGTTAATTAAATTGCTAGAAAGGATATTTCTTCGGGAGAGAGAAAAGCAGAATTATCTGTTTGTCAGTATCATGGGACAGATGCACTGTGCCCCGATTGAGTAGCTGGAAAGAGAGAATATATAAGTGCAAGGCTGAGACAGAAAGACATCAGAAACCACAACAACCAAAAAAAAACCAAACCAACCCACAGGTCATGTCAACAAATAATGACCCCTTGACCCACCCGATGTTCCCATGTGCACCTCTGCTGTCATGGGTCTTATTTCGCCTGGGCTCTCTCCTCCCCTCCCTGCACCCGTCACGATGGTCCCCGTGTGTCTGTTCCACGCACGCCTGGATCCTGCCGCCCCTGCGCCCTTCGGACTGCATCCCGCTGCCGCCCAAGGACAGCTGTGCCCTAGAAGCTGGGGGCACGAAAGGAAGAGCAGCAGAGCCCTTGAAAGTTACCCAG
>NC_042620.1:17343831-17353568 GCF_901001135.1 Rhinatrema bivittatum
GCTAGAAACGGAGGTTTCCCCTGAGTGCAAATGGAAAGAAGGCTGAAAAATAAGGCTAAAGAATCACACCTCTACTCTGGCTGCCCCCTGCACTAGTGCTGCGGTGCTGTAAATTCCACTGAATGGTGCTTGCACCCCGGTGTCAAAGCGCACCAGGGCAGTGGTTCTCAACCTTTTCTCGGCCGGGCCACCCTGACAGATGGTTCTCACATGCGTGACACACTGGAACATGTGACCATCACGGGGCTACATGTAAACATGCACTCTGCATCCACAGGAATCCCCTCAACCCCCAGCAATGAGTGCAGAGCAGATCATGGGCATTACCCTGTACAACTCGCCATACAAAAAGGATATCCTGGTTCTGATGACATCTCAGTAAAAGCAAAACAAACTCCTTTTACTACCAGCCAAAATAGCCTTACTTATGAAAAGACAGTAATTTACCACTAATGCATGTCCTATTGAGAAAACACAACAAATAAGATTGATACAAATGCTAGTAAAATACCTCAATTGATACAAATGCTAGTAAAATACCTCACCTCGGTCACACACCCAGAACTGACCTTCACCAAGTACAGAAAAACCACAAATTATAAATATGGAGACAGAAACTGGAATAGAAACCCAAAAAAGCCACTCTGCATGCAGTGCGAACCTGGAGAAATGGAAAGAGAAATATAGCACCTAACACAGTCCCAGGATCTGCAATAGTGCACACAAACTAATCCACACAAAGTTACACCTGCATTATGGAACACACTCAACAGTAACAACCCTATCTAAGAAATACAACTATTAAACCAGGCCCTAAACACAAATACATTTCCTATTGGGAAAACAGAATAAGCCAAGCTGCTATAGAGCCCCACACAGAAATAATTGTAAAGCTATATTAAAAATGTTACAAAACAGCTGCTGAATAACATCCAACAATTAAAAACTCATAAAAATTATTAAAACATGTCCAAATATCAATAAAATATTTCAAAACAGCAGACATCGCATAATACCCAATAATTAAAATGGCAGTTAATCAAGAAAAATAAATTTAAAAAGCCACCTTTACTTAGCCTCTCCAGCAACTCTCCTACTCCTTTCCCTTCCAGGCCAATAGCACTCACCAGAAGCAGCAAGGGCTGCTGACGCTCTGTCCTCACAGTACTCTTCCTTAGTGCCCACAACCAGTCACTCACACACACACACCCAATTAGACCCCACGACCAGTCTCGGTCCCTCTCACACCAGTCATCTTCCTGACCAGTCTCTCTCTCAATCACACTCATGGTCTCTTATATACAAGCTCTCAATCATACACAAATGCTCTCGCACCCATTCACACCAGCTCTAAGTGTTACGGCTATGGCTGCTGTGCAACCGCCTCACCACCAGGGGTCCCTCTAGAGCTGGCTCTCCTGACAGGCCCAGTCTATCTCCCTTCTCCTCTCTATGTTCTGGGCTTTCCCTTATAACCCTGCCTGACAGTTCCCTCGGTGCTTCGGCATCGAGCTCGCCTGGGCTCCCTGCTCTAGCCTTCCTTGCTTGCTGTGCATGTGGTCCTTTGACCTTGCTTTGCCTAGCCTTGCCTTGCCTTCGGGCCTTTTCTCTTGCCCTGCCTTGCATGGCCTTCGGGCCTTCTGTCTTGCCTTGCCTTGCGCGGCCTTCGGGCCTTCTACCTTGTCTGTCTTGCCTTGCCTTGCGTGGCCTTCGGGCCTTCTACCTTGTCTTGCCTTGCCTTGCCTTGCCTTGCGTGGCCTTCGGGCCTTCTACCTTGTCTTGCCTCGCCTTGCCTTGCGTGGCCTTCGGGCCTTCTACCTTGTCTTGCCTCGCCCTGCCTTGCGTGGCCTTCGGGCCTTCTGTCTTGCCTTGCCTTGCCTTGCCTTGCGCGGCCTTCGGGCCTTCTACCTTGTCTTGCCTCGCCTTGCCTTGCGTGGCCTTCGGGCCTTCTACCTTGTCTTGCCTCGCCCTGCCTTGCGTGGCCTTCGGGCCTTCTGTCTTGCCTTGCCTTGCTGCCTTGCGTGGCCTTCGGGCCTTCTGTCTTGCCTTGCCTTGCCTTGCCTTGCGCGGCCTTCGGGCCTTCTACCTTGTCTTGCCTTGCCTTGCGTGGCCTTCGGGCCTTCTACCTTGTCTTGCCTTGCCCTGCCTTGCGTGGCCTTCTGTCTTGCCTTGCCTTGCCTTGCGCGGCCTTCGGGCCTTCTACCTTGTCTTGCCTTGCCTTGCGTGGCCTTCGGGCCTTCTGTCTTGCCTTGCCTTGCGCGGCCTTCGGGCCTTCTACCTTGTCTTGTCTTGCCTTGCGCGGCCTTCGGGCCTTCTACCTTGTCTTGTCTTGCCTTGCCTTGCGTGGCCTTCGGGCCTTCTACCTTGTGCTGTGTATGGTCTTCGGACCTTCTGCCTGCCCTGCCTTGCTTACTGTGCGTGCGGTCCTACGGGCCCTCTGCTCTACTGTCTGTGTGTGTTTGGCCTACGGGCTCTCTGCCCTGCTTACTGTGTGTGGCCTACGGGCCTTCTGACCTGCCTTGCCCCGCTTACGGTGTGTGGCCTACGGGCCTTCTGTGTGTGTGTGGCCTACGGGCCTTCTGACCTGCCTTGCCCCGCTTACGGTGTGTGGCCTACGGGCCTTCTGTGTGTGTGGCCTACGGGCCTTCTGACCTGCCTTGCCCCGCTTACGGTGTGTGGCCTACGGGCCTTCTGACCTGCCTTGCCCCGCTTACGGTGTCTGGCCTACGGGTCTTCTGTGGGTGTGTGGCCTACGGGCCTTCTGACCTGCCTTGCTCTGCCTTGCCTGGACCAGCCTGAACCTAGACACTGCTATCTGCCGCCTGCCCTGATCCAGCCTGAACCTAGACACTGCTATCTGCCGCCTGCCCTGATCCAGCCTGAACCTAGACACTGCTATCTGCCTCCTGCCCTGACCCAGCCTGGACCCAGACCCTGCTAACTGCCGCCTGCCCTGACTCAGCCTAGACCCAGACACTGCTACTTGCTGCCTGCCCTGACCCAGCCGGGACCCAGACACGGTTTCCAGCCATCCCTGTCTCTCTCCACCTGGAGCCACCCTTTTGGGTGGTGTTCACTACCCCTGAACTCAGCCCAAGCGTAACACTAAGTGCCCCTTTAACCCCTCCATCATCTAACGGTCCAACCAACTCCCTCACAGGCTTTCTGCTTTGGATATATTTTAAAAAGTTTTTACTGTGAGTTTTTGCCTCTACGGCCAACTTCTTTTCAAATTCTCTCTTAGCCTGTCTTCTCAATGTCTTACATTTAACTTGCCAACGTTTATGCATTATCCTATTTTCTTCTGTTGGATCCTTCTTCCAATTTTTGAAAGAAGATGTTTTGGCTAAAATAGCTTCTTTCACCTCCCCTTTTAGCCATGCGGGCAATCGCTTGACCTTCTTCCATATTTCTTAATGCATGGAATACATCTGGACTGTGCTTCTAGGATGGTATTTTTTAAACAATGTCCACGCCTGTTGCACACCTTTTACCTTTGTAGCTGTACCTTTGAATTCTTGTTAACTATTTTTCTCATTTTATCAAAGTTTCCCTTTTGAAAGTTTAACACGAGAGCCGTGGATTTGCACACTGTCCCCCTTGCAGTCATTAAATCAAATTTGATCATATTACGATCACTATTGCCAAGCAGCCCCACCACCGTTACCTCTCTCACCAAATCCTGTGCTCCACTGAGAATTAGATCTAAAATTGCTCCCTCTCTTGTTGGTTCCTGAACCAATTGCTCCATAAAATTATCATTTAGTCCATCCATGAACTTTATGTCTCTAGCATGTCCTGATGTTACATTTACCCAGTCAATATCGGGGTAATCAAAATCTCCCATTATTACGGCATTACCAATTTGGTTAGCTTCCCTAATTTCTCTTAGCATTTCACTGTCCGTCTCACCAACCAGGTGGACGGTAGTCTTCCCCGACACACAAGGGATTTGTACCCATAAAGATTCGATTGTGCATTTAGTCTCATGCAGGATCTAAGATGCATAAGTGTACTGTAAGTGTGTAAATGGGCTTTGAAAATTGCTAGGATAGTATGTTATATTTGTAACTCCTTTGAAAATTTCCCCCTGAATGAGCACATCAGCAGCAGAATGTGTGTTTGAGCCACTGGTTGACAGTGTGGTTGCCTCATCACTTGGCAACTTGTTCAAGAACTGATTGGTTGGCAAGAGACTTTAACAACGGGTCAGGAATCCAGAAAAGGGACCCTGTCTCAAAAGAGATAGAGACAGGAAGGAAGCAGCCCAGAGAAAGGCAACCAAAATAGTGAGGGGTCTGCATCAAAACCATATGAGATGAGACTGTAGGACCCGAATATGTGGATCCTGAAGGAGAGGAGAGATAGGGGGAGATACGATGCAGACCTTTAAATTCCTGAAAGGCATTAATGGATGAACAAGAATAAAACCTTTTCCGATGGAAAGAAATCTGTAGAGCTAGGGGTCATGATATGAAACTCTGAGGGGATGAGAACGAGATTATGAAATATTTCTTCATGGAGAAGGTGATGGGTGCATGGAATGCCTTTTCGGAAGAGATAGTGAAGACAAGAAAGGTAATGCAGTTTAAAAGAGTGTGGGATAATCACAGGGGATCCACAGTAGCTAAAAGACAGAAATAAAGAAGCGGTAACCTGCATGGAGCAGCAATTATTACCCTAAAAGAAATTTTAAAAAACCCTTTCTGGGCAGTCTGGATAAAGATTGGAAGATGACCAGAGTAACCCCGATATTTAAAATGGCACAAGGGATGATCCAGGAAACTGTAGACCAGTGAGCCTGACTTCAGTGCCAGGAAAAATTGTGGAAACTGTTCTAAAGAATAAAATCACAAAACATTTAGATAGGCATGGTTTAATGGGACACAGCCAACATGGATTTACCAAGGGAAGTCTTGTCTCACAAATCTCCCTCGTTTTTTTGAAGAGGTGAATAAACATGCGGACAAGGGTGAACCGGTAGATGTAGTGTATTTGGATTTTCAAATGATAAAGTCCCACATGAGAAGCTTCTAATAAAACTGAAAAGTCATGGGATAGGAGGCGATGTCCTTTTGTGGATTGAAAGCTGGTTAAAAGTCAAGAAAATAGAGAGTAGGATTAAATGGTCTGTTTTAACAGTGGAAAAAGGTAAACAGTGGAGTGCCTCAGGGATCTGTACTTGGACCGGTGCTTTTTAATATCTGGAAAGGGGCACAATGAGTGAGGTGAACAAATTTGCAGATGACACAAATTATGCAGATTAATTAAATCTCAAGTGGATTGTGATAAATTGCAGGAGGACCTTGCGTAGGGATGTGAATCGTGTCCCCTATCGTCTTAAACGGATTGAAATCGTCTGGCAGGAGAAGAAAATCGTGTTTGGCACGATTGTTTCGTTAAAAAAATCGTTTTTTCCGATTAGTGCGCACTAACCGGGAGTTAGTGCGCACTAACAGAAAAATGATACAATTTGACACTTTTCAGGTCAGTTAAGGTCAGTTTAGGATGAATATGTATTCCTATTGGCTTGCCTTCTTATTTATTCATGTTACCAAGGTTCCCACTGACAATATATGGGGGATGGGAAATGGAAACAGTTGGTAGCTTGACAAAAAAAAGTAATGTGATCAGTCAATGTGACTAGAACTTGTGCCCTAACCCTGATACCAGGGGTGTTGTGATCTTCCTGCACACAGTGCCCTAACCCTGACACCAGGGGTGTTGTGATCTTCCTGTACAACAGTGCCCTATCCCTATTAATACCAGGAGTATTGTGATCTTCCTGCACACCAGTGCCCTAACCCTGATACCAGGGGTGTTGTGATCTTCCTGCACACAGTGCCCTATCCCTATTAATACCAGGAGTGTTGTGATCTTCTTGCACACAGTGCCTATCCTATTAATACCAGGAGTGTTGTGATCGTCCTGCACACAGTGCCCTAACCCTGACACCAGGGGTGTTGTTGATCTTCCTGCACACAGTGGCCCTATCCCTTTAATACCAGGAGTGTTGTGATCTTCCTGTCACACAGTGCCCCTAACCCTGATACCAGGGGTGGTTGTGATCTTCCTGCACACATGGCCCTATCCCTATTAATACCAGGATTGTTGTGATCTTCCTGCACATAGTGCCCTATCCCTATTAATACCAGGAGTGTTGTGATCTTCCTGCACACAGTGCCCTATCCCTATTAATACCAGGGAATGTTGTGATCATCCTGCACACAGTGCCCTATCCCTATAATACCAGGAGTGTTGTGATCTTCCTGCATACAGTGGCCCTAACCCTGACACAGGGGTGTTGTGATCTTCCTGCATGCAGTGCCTTCTCCCGCCTGCATTACTAGTGAGAAGCTGGCTTCACAGAACAGTGGGGAGCTTCCTGACCTCACTCCTCCCCTTCCCCATGTCCAGCCAGTGAATGGTGTGTGGGTGAGGCGGGGGGGGGGGGGGGGAGGATGGTGAGGCTGAAACAGCTCCTTCCCTGCATTACTAGTGAGAGGCTGGCTTCACAGACAGGGGGGAGCTGCCTGACCCTCACTCCTCCCCTCCCCCATGTCCCAGCCAGTGAATGGTGTGTGGGTGAGTGGGGGGTGGGAGGATGGTGAAGGCGGAGACAGCTCCCCTCCCTGCATTATTAGTGAGAGGCTGGCTTCACAGACAGGGGGGAAGCTGCCTGTCCCCTCACTCCTCCCTTCCCCCAAGTCCCAGCAAGTGAATGGTGTGTGGGTGAGTGGGGGGGTGGGAGGATGGGTGAAGGCGGAGACAGCTCCCCCCTGCATTATTAGTGAGAGGCTGGCTTCACAGATAGGGGGGAGCTGCCTGTATTTCACTCCTCCCTTCCCCCAAGTCCCAGCAAGTGAATGGTGTGTGGGTGAGGGGAGGGGGAGGAGGATGGTGAAGGGTGAGACAGCTCCCTCCCTGCATTACTAGTGAGAGGCTGGTCTTCACAGACAGGGGGGAGCTGCCTGACCCTCACTCCTCCCCTCCCCCATGTCCCAGCCAGTGAATGGTGTTGTGGGTGAGGGGGTGGGGGGAGGATGGAGTGAGGCTGAGACAGCTCCCTCCCTGCATTACTAGTGAGAGGCTGGCTTCACAGACAGGGGGAGCTGCCTGACCCTCACTCCTCCGGGTGTTGTGATCTTCCTACACACAGTGCCCTATCCCTAATACCAGGGGTGGTTGTGATCTTCCTGCACACAGTGCCCTATCCCTAATACCAGGGGTGTTGTGATCTTCCTGCACACAGTGCCCTATTCCTGATACCGGGGGGTGTTGTGATCTTCCTGCATGCAGTGCCCTATCCCGGTTACCGGGGGTGTTGTGATCTTCTTGCACACATCCCGGTATCAGGAATAGGGCACTGTGTGCAGGAATATCATAACACCCCTGGTATTATGGGATAGGGCACTGTGTGCAGGAAGATCACAACACTCCTGGTATTAATAGAGATAGGGCACTGCATGCAGGAAGATCACAACACCCCTGGTATCAGGGATAGGGCACTGTGTGCAGAAGATCACAACACCCCGGAGGAGTGAGGGTCAGGCAGCTCCCCCCTGTCTGTGAAGCCAGCCTCTCACTAGTAATGCAGGGAGGGAGCTGTCTCAGCCTTCACCATCCTCCCCCCCCTCACCCACACACCATTCACTGGCTGGGACATGGGGGAGGGGAGGATTGAGGGTCAGGCAGCTCCCCCCTGTCTGTGAAGCCAGCCTCTCACTAGTAATGCAGGGAGGGAGCTGTCTCAGACTTCACCATCCTCCCCCCCCCCCCCAGCCATACACCATTCACTGGCTGGGACATGGGGGAAGTCTGGACTGAGGGTCAGGCAGCTCCCCCCTGTCTGTGAAGCCAGCCTCTCACTAGTAATGCAGGTGGGATAGGGCACTGCATGCAGGAAGATCACAACACCCCTGGTATCAGGGTTAGGGCACTGGTGCAGGAAGATCACAACACTCCTGGTATTAATAGGGATAGGGCACTGTGTGCAGGAAGATCACAACACCCATGGTGTCAGGGTTAGGGCACTGTGTGCAGGAAGATCACAACACTCCTGGTATTAATAGGGATAGGGCACTGTGTGCAGGAAGATCACAACACCCCTGGGATCAGGGTTAGGGCACTGTGTGCAGGAAGATCACAACACTCCTGGTATTAATAGGGATAGGGCACTGTGTGCAGGAAAGATCACAACACCCATGGTGTCAGGGTTAGGGCACTGTGTGCAGGAAGATCAACAACACCCCTGGTATCAGGGTTAGGGCACGGTGTGCAGGAAGATCACAACACTCCTGGTATTAATAGAGATAGGGCACTGTGTGCCAGGAAGATCACAACACCCCTGGTGTCAGGGTTAGGGCACTGTGTGCAGGAAGATCACAACACCCCTGGTGTCAGGGGTTAGGGCACTGTGTGCAGGAAGATCACAACACCCCTGGTATCAGGGTTAGGGCACTGTGTGCAGGAAGATCACAACACCCCTGGTATCAGGGTTAGGCACTGTGTGCAGGAAGATCACAACACCCCCTGGTATCAGGGTAGGGCACTGTGTGCAGAAAGATCACAACACCCCTGGTATCAGCTTTAGGGCACTGTGTGCAGGAAGTTCACAACACTCTTGGTATTAATAGGGATAGGGCACTGTGTGCAGGAAGATCACAACACCCCTGGTGTCAGGGTTAGGGCACTGTGTGCAGGAAGATCACAACACCCCTGGTATTAGGGATAGGGCACTGAGTGCAGGAAGATCACAACACCCCTGATATCAGGAATAGGGCACAAGTTCTAGTCATATTGACTGATCACATTACTTTTTTTGTCAACTACCAACAGTTTCCATTTCCCATCCCCCCAACCATCACCTCAGTTGGAACCTTGGTAACATCAATAGATAAGAGGGCAGCCAGCCAATAGGAATACATATTCATTCCTAACTGACCTTTACTGACCTGGAATGTGTTAATAATTTGAATCATTTTCTGTTAGTGTTCCTGAGTTTCCATTTCCATTTCCCATCCCCCCAACCATCACCTCAGTGGGAACCTTGGTAACATCAATAGATAAGAGGGCAGCCAGCCAATAGGAATACATATTCATTCCTAACTGACCTTTACTGACCTGGAAAGTGTCAATTTGTATCATTTTCTGTTAGTGCGCACTAACGGGAGTTAGTGCGCACTAACTCCCAGTTAGTGCGCACTAACACGATTTAACGATTTTTAACGATAAATCGTTAGAATTTCTATTGTATTGTGTTCTATAATGATTTAAGACGATATTAAAATTATCGGACAATAATTTTAATCGTTGAAAAACGATTCACATCCCTAAAAATGAGGTCGTGCCCTGAAACTGAAGAGGGATTTCTTCTGGACTTGTACAACAGCAGGAGCCAGCTTTACGCTAAAGAAACTGGCATACGAGCTTGATGATGTGTCACTGCTGCAGAGTGCAGATAACAGTGAGTGTTTTTCTCTCCAATCTTCTGTGTTCAGCGAGAGAGAAAATGTTGCTGCAGAGGTTGCAGTGAAGGAAGCCAAATTTTCCTCCACTGATTTACATGAAAATCTTCAGAGGGATAGCCGTGCTAGTCTGGTGTAGCAGCCCCTCAACCTCAAAAGATACTCATCAACCGCTGCAAATAGTGCAAGGACACCAACCCAGGAGCCAGACCTTGCCAGAAAAGGAGATGCCAACACTTTCCACATATTATCCCAGACAATGCCATCACT